>NC_092091.1:97539384-97601884 GCF_045679555.1 Salvelinus alpinus
CACACAGACAGAGACACAGATAGAGACACAGATAGAGACACACAGATAGAGACACAGATAGAGACACACAGATAGAGACACAGATAGAGACACAGATAGAGACACACAGATAGAGACACACAGATAGAGACACAGATAGAGACACAGATAGAGACACAGATAGAGACTCTCAGATAGAGACACAGATAGAGACACAGATAGAGACTCTCAGATAGACACACAGATAGAGACACACAGATAGAGACACTCAGATAGAGACACACAGATAGAGACACAGATAGAGACACAGATAGACACACAGATAGAGACACAGATAGAGACACACAGATAGAGACACAGATAGAGACACACAGATAGAGACACAGATAGAGACACACAGACAGAGACACAGATAGAGACACAGATAGAGACACACAGATAGAGACACACAGATAGAGACAGATAGAGACACAGATAGAGACTCTCAGATAGACACACAGATAGAGACACAGATAGAGACTCTCAGATAGACACTCAGATAGAGACACAGATAGAGACACAGATAGAGACACACAGATAGAGACACAGATATAGACACAGATAGAGACACACAGATAGAGACACACAGATAGAGACACAGATAGAGACACAGACAGAGACTCTCAGATAGACACACAGATAGAGACACACAGATAGAGACACTCAGATAGAGACACACAGATAGAGACACAGATAGAGACACAGATAGACACACAGATAGAGACACAGATAGAGACACACAGATAGAGACACAGATAGAGACACACAGATAGAGACACAGATAGAGACACACAGACAGAGACACAGATAGAGACACAGATAGAGACACACAGATAGAGACACACAGATAGAGACATAGATAGAGACACACAGATAGAGACACAGATAGAGACACAGATAGAGACACACAGATAGAGACACACAGATAGAGACTCTCAGATAGAGACACAGATAGAGACACAGATAGAGACTCTCAGATAGACACACAGATAGAGACACACAGATAGCGACACAGATAGAGACAAATATAGAGACACACAGATAGAGACACAGATAGAGACACAGATAGAGACACACAGATAGAGACACACAGATAGAGACACAGATAGAGACACAGATAGAGACACAGATAGAGACACACAGATAGAGACACAGATAGAGACACAGATAGAGACACACAGATAGAGACACAGATAGAGACACAGATAGAGACACAGATAGAGACACAGATAGAGACACTCAGATAGAGACACAGAGATAGAGACACAGATAGAGACACACAGATAGAGACACTCAGATAGAGACACACAGATAGAGACACACAGATAGAGACACAGACAGAGACACTCAGATAGAGACACTCAGATAGAGACACACAGATAGAGACACACAGATAGAGACACAGATAGAGACACAGATAGAGACACAGATAGAGACACAGAGAGAGACACTCAGATAGAGACACACAGATAGAGACACACAGATAGAGACACAGATAGAGACACTCAGATAGAGACACTCAGATAGAGACACAGATAGAGACACAGACAGAGACAACACAGATAGAGACACAGATAGAGACACAGATAGAGACACACAGATAGAGACACAGATAGAGACACACAGATAGATACACAGATAGAGACACAGATAGAGACACACAGATAGAGACACACAGATAGAGACACAGATAGAGACACAGATAGAGACACAGATAGAGACACAGATAAAGACACACAGATAGAGACACACAGATAGAGACACACAGATAGAGACACACAGATAGAGACACACAGATAGAGACACAGATAGAGACACAGATAGAGACACACAGATAGAGACACAGATAGAGACACAGATAGAGACACACAGATAGAGACACACAGATAGAGACACACAGATAGAGACACACAGATAGAGACACAGATAGAGACACAGATAGAGACACAGATAGAGACACAGATAGAGACACAGATAGAGACACACAGATAGAGACACTCAGATAGAGACACACAGATAGAGACACACAGATAGAGACACAGATAGAGACACAGATAGAGACACACAGATAGAGACACAGATAGAGACACAGATAGAGACACACAGATAGAGACACACAGATAGAGACACAGATAGAGACACTCAGATAGAGACACTCAGATAGAGACACTGTTAGAGACACACAGATAGAAACACACAGATAGAGACTCAGACAGAGACACACAGATAGAGACACACAGATAGAGACACAGATAGAGACACTCAGATAGAGACACAGATAGAGACACACAGATAGAGACACACAGATAGAGACACAGATAGAGACACAGATAGAGACACAGATAGAGACACAGATAGAGACACAGATAGAGACTCAGATAGAGACACAGATAGAGACAATCAGATAGACACTCAGATAGAGACACAGATAGAGACACACAGATAGAGACACAGATAGAGACAGAGAGATGCACCATCGAGAGCATCCTGACGGGTTGCATCACTGCCTGTTCGTCCGTCCCTGTCTGTTACCTGGTTGTATGTTGTCTCTGATGATGGTGACGTGATCGTCTCGGTCGGGCCGGGTATGTTCATGCCAGAACCCGATCACGTGACCCAACTCATGAACCACGATGCCAAACTTATCACAGTTCTTCCCTATCGATATCGCCTGAGGACCGTTACCTCGACGACCCACGTAGGAGCAACAGCTGGAGAGAGAGGGACAAAGAGACAAAGACAGGACGAGAGAGAAAGAGAGGGACAAAGAGACAAAGACAGGAAGAGAGTGAAAGAGAGGGACAAAGAGACAAAGACAGGAAGAGAGAGAAAGAGAGGGACAAAGAGACAAAGACAGTGGGAGAGAGAAAGAGAGGGACAAAGACAGCGGGAGAGAGAAAGAGAGGGACAAAGACAGCGGGAGAGAGAGGAACGAAGAGACAAAGACAAGAAGAGAGAGAGGGACAAAGAGACAAAGACAGTGGGAGAGAGAAAGAGAGGGACAAAGACAGCGGGAGAGAGAAAGAGAGGGACAAAGACAGCGGGAGAGAGAGGGACAAAGAGACAAAGACAAGAAGAGAGAGAGGGACAAAGAGACAAAGACAGGAAGTGAGAGAGGGAAACAGAAAGAGAGAGAAACAGAGAGAGAGAGAGAGAGAGAGAGAGAGAGAGAGAGAGAGAGAGAGAGACAGAGAGAGAGAGAGACAGAGAGACAGAGAGACAGAGAGACAGAGAGACAGAGACAGAGAGACAGAGAGACAGAGAGACAGAGAGACAGAGAGACAGAGAGACAGAGACAGACAGAAACAGAGAGAAACAGAGAGAGAGAATGAGTGTTTTTTCTTTCACTATTGCTGTTACTATAGTCATTGGTTTTCTGAAGCACCCACATTTCCTTTAGGAACTGTCCTGTTATAGTTCTGACCACTGGTTTTCTGAGAAGATTCGTTTCTCTGACAGCTGAGTGAGTGAGTGAGTGAGTGAGTGAGTGAGTGAGTGAGTGAGTGAGTGAGTGAGTGAGTGAGTGAGTGAGTAGGTGAGTGAGTGAGTGAGTGAGTGAGTGAGTGAGTGAGTGAGTGAGTGAGTGAATGAGTAGGTGAGTGAGTGAGTGAGTGAGTGAGTGAGTAAGTGAGTAGGTGAGTGAGTGAGTGAGTGAGTGAGTGAGTGAGTGAGTGAGTGAGTGAGTGAGTGAGTGAGTGAGTGAGTGAGTGAGTGAGTGTGTGTGTGTGTGTGTGTGTGTGTGTGTGTGTGTGTGTGTGTGTGTGTGTGTGTGTGTGTGTGTGTGTGTGAAGCATATTTATCTGACAGCTGCCTTGCTCTGAGGCGGGACACACACACACACACACACACACACACACACACACACACACACACACACACACACACACACACACACACACACACACACACACACACACACACACACACACACACACACACACACACAAACACACACACACACACACACACGCGTGACTCATTTCAGGAAACTAGGCTTATGTCCCGAGTCCCTACTTCAGAAGCATTTGAACACATTTTTGTCAGAAATGACTTCCGGAACATGTGAACTTTCACGTGCCTTAGTAACAACCTTGTATTCCATCTGTAAATACTAATAAAATGGTTTCAATTACGAGCCAAGTTTGGTTTAGCCACGGAAAAAGTCAAGAACCTTCCCGCTAGACATGATTGGATGAGATAACGGACGGGCTGAACACGCCGAGAGATGAGTTGTGATTGGTCTGATGGGCTGGACACGCCGAGAGATGAGTTGTGATTGGTCTGATGGGCTGGACACGCCGAGAGATGAGTTGTGATTGGTCTGATGGGCTGGACACGCCGAGAGATGAGTTGTGATTGGTCTGATGGGCTGGACACGCCGAGAGATGAGTTGTGATTGGTCTGATGGGCTGGACACGCCGAGAGATGAGTTGTGATTGGTCTGATGGGCTGGACACGCCGAGAGATGAGTTGTGATTGGTCTGATGGGCTGGACACGCCGAGAGATGAGTTGTGATTGGTCTGATGGGCTGGACACGCCGAGAGATGAGTTGTGATTGGTCTGACATGTAGTACGTGTCTGTCTATAACATGAGCTGCTCAGTTTGTGTAATTCTTTATAAAGTGGATTTTTTTCAAAAAGATTTAAAGAAGAACTGGCACAAGTGTTGCTAAGTCTCTTCACTTCCTGGAGGACCGAGTTTGTAAATCAGTGGAAATGTCCGGGTGGAAGCACAGTACGATAGCTAAGGAGATTCTGCCATTTGATTACAAATGCAGAGGGAGTCGAACGAGGGAACACACAGAAGGCTGTTGTATAAAACACCTGTCTCTCCGGATTACATCTTCAAACTAATGGGAAACCACGGCATCTGTGACAGAGAGGGAGAGAAGCATCCATCCATGTATATGGGTAAGAGAGTTTAGCTAGCTGTATGTTGAGACATTATACTGTTCTAATTTTGTCAGGAATTCGTTTTTCATTGCAAGTTAAAGCGTACTGTTACCTAGCTAGCTAACGTTACGTGTAGGATCTGTGTAGTAGTGTTATGTGTATCTCAAAGCCATTTGCATTGCTAGTTATAGCCTAATGTTAGCTAGCCAGCTAACATTGAGCCTAGCTAGTTAGCTAGCTTTAGATTCATGAAGGGTATTAACGTTATAAATTGGGATTATGGTGTTCCCCTCGGTTGTGTCTAGAAGTAGCTAGCAAGCTAGCCAATGTTAGCCAGTTAGCTCGGGTGCTTGACTGCTGTGAGGTCTGAACGCTCTGATCAACCCTACTCCTCGGCCAGAGGGTCCAGTGTGAGGTCAGAACGCTACGAACAACCCTCGGCCAGAGGGTCCAGTGTGAGGTCAGAGCGCTAGGATCAACCCTACTCCTCGGCCAGAGGGTCCAGTGTGAGGTCAGAACGCTAGGATCAATCCTACTCCTCGGCCAGAGGGTCCAGTGTGAGGTCTGAATGATAGGATCAACCCTACTCCTCGGCCAGAGGGTCCAGTGTGAGGTCAGAACGCTAGGATCAACCCTACTCCTCGGCCAGAGCGTCCAGTGTGAGGACAGAACGCTAGGATCAACCCTACTCCTCGGCCAGAGGGTCCAGTGTGAGGTTAGAACGCTAGGATCAACCCTACTCCTCGGCCAGAGGGTCCAGTGTGAGGTCAGAATGCTAGGATCAACCCTACTCCTCGGCCAGAGGGTCCAGTGTGAGGTCAGAATGCTAGGATCAACCCTACTGCTCGGCCAGAGGGTCCAGTCTGAGGTCAGAACGCTAGGATCAACCCTACTCCTCGGCCAGAGGGTCCAGTGTGAGGTCAGAACTTTAGGACCACCCTACTCCTCGGCCAGAGGGTCCAGTGTGAGGTCAGAACGCTCAGATCAACCCTTGGCCAGAGGGTCCAGTGTGAAATCAGAACGCTAGGATCAACCCTACTCCTCGGCCAGAGGGTCCAGTGTGAGGTCAAAACGCTAGGATCAACCCTACTCCTCGGCCAGTGGGTCCAGTGTGAGGTCAGAACGCTAGGATCAACCCTACTCCTCAGCCAGAGGGTCCAGTGTGAGGTCAGAACGCTAGGATCAACCCTACTCCTCGACCAGAGCGTCCAGTGTGAGGTCAGAACGCTAGGATCAACCCTACTCCTCGGCCAGAGGGTCCAGTGTGAGGTCAGAACGCTAGGATCAACCCTACTCCTCGGCCAGAGGGTCCAGTGTGAGGTCAGAATGCTCAGATCAACACTACTCCTCGGCCAGAGGGTCCAGTGTGAGGTCAGAACGCTACGATCAACCCTACTCCTCGGCCAGAGGGTCCAGTGTGAGGTCAGCACGCTAGGATCAACCCTACTCCTCGGCCAGAGGGTCCAGTGTGAGGTCAGAACGCTAGGATCAACCCTACTCCTCGGCCAGAGCGTCCAGTGTGAGGTCATAACGCTAGGATCAACCCTACTCCTCGGCCAGAGGGTCCAGTGTGAGGTCATAACGCTAGGATCAACCCTACTCCTCGGCCAGAGCGTGCAGGGTGAGGTCATAACGCTGGGATCAACCCTACTCCTCGGCCAGAGGGTCCAGTGTGAGGTCAGAACGCTAGGATCAACCCTCGGCCAGAGCGTCCAGTGTGAGGTCATAACGCTGGGATCAACCCTACTCCTCGGCCAGAGGGTCCAGTGTGAGGTCAGAACGCTGGGATCAACCCTACTCCTCGGCCAGAGGGTCCAGTGTGAGGTCAGAACGCTAGGATCAACCCTACTCCTCAGCCAGAGGGTCCAGTGTGAGGTCAGAACGCTAGGATCAACCCTACTCCTCGACCAGAGCGTCCAGTGTGAGGTCATAACGCTAGGATCAACCCTACTCCTCGGACAGAGGGTCCAGTGTGAGGTCAGAACGCTAGGATCAACCCTTCTCCTCGGCCAGAGGGTCCAGTGTGAGGTCATAACGCTAGGATCAACCCTACTCCTCGGCCAGAGGGTCCAGTGTGAGGTCAGAACGCTAGGATCAACCCTACTCCTCGGCCAGAGGGTCCAGTGTGAGGTCATAACGCTAGGATCAACCCTACTCCTCGGCCAGAGGGTCCAGTGTGAGGTCATAACGCTAGGATCAACCCTACTCCTCGGCCAGAGGGTCCAGTGTGAGGTCATAACGCTAGGATCAACCCTACTCCTCGGCCAGAGGGTCCAGTGTGAGGTCATAACGCTAGGATCAACCCTACTCCTCGGCCAGAGCGTGCAGTGTGAGGTCATAACGCTGGGATCAACCCTACTCCTCGGCCAGAGGGTCCAGTGTGAGGTCAGAACGCTAGGATCAACCCTCGGCCAGAGCGTCCAGTGTGAGGTCATAACGCTGGGATCAACCCTACTCCTCGGCCAGAGGGTCCAGTGTGAGGTCAGAACGCTAGGATCAACCCTACTCCTCGGCCAGAGCGTCCAGTGTGAGGTCATAACGCTAGGATCAACCCTACTCCTCGGCCAGAGGGTCCAGTGTGAGGTCATAACGCTAGGATCAACCCTACTCCTCGGCCAGAGCGTGCAGGGTGAGGTCATAACGCTGGGATCAACCCTACTCCTCGGCCAGAGGGTCCAGTGTGAGGTCAGAACGCTAGGATCAACCCTACTCCTCAGCCAGAGGGTCCAGTGTGAGGTCAGAACGCTAGGATCAACCCTACTCCTCGACCAGAGCGTCCAGTGTGAGGTCATAACGCTAGGATCAACCCTACTCCTCGGCCAGAGGGTCCAGTGTGAGGTCAGAACGCTAGGATCAATCCTTCTCCTCGGCCAGAGGGTCCAGTGTGAGGTCATAACGCTAGGATCAACCCTACTCCTCGGCCAGAGGGTCCAGTGTGAGGTCAGAACGCTAGGATCAGACCTACTCCTCGGCCAGAGGGTCCAGTGTGAGGTCAGAACGCTAGGATCAACCCTACTCCTCGGCCAGAGGGTCCAGTGTGAGGTCATAACGCTAGGATCAACCCTACTCCTCGGCCAGAGGGTCCAGTGTGAGGTCATAACGCTAGGATCAAACCTACTCCTCGGCCAGAGCGTGCAGTGTGAGGTCATAACGCTGGGATCAACCCTACTCCTCGGCCAGAGGGTCCAGTGTGAGGTCAGAACGCTAGGATCAACCCTCGGCCAGAGCGTCCAGTGTGAGGTCATAACGCTGGGATCAACCCTACTCCTCGGCCAGAGGGTCCAGTGTGAGGTCAGAACGCTGGGATCAACCCTACTCCTCGGCCAGAGGGTCCAGTGTGAGGTCAGAACGCTAGGATCAACCCTACTTCTCCGCCAGAGTGTCCAGTGTGAGGTCAGAATGCTAGGATCAACCCTACTCCTCGGCCAGAGGGTCCAGTGTGAGGTCATAACGCTAGGATCAACCCTACTCCTCGGCCAGAGGGTCCAGTGTGAGGTCAGAACGCTAGGATCAACCCTACTCCTCGGCCAGAGGGTCCAGTGTGAGGTCATAACGCTAGGATCAACCCTACTCCTCGGCCAGAGGGTCCAGTGTGAGGTCAGAACGCTAGGATCAACCCTACTCCTCGACCAGAGCGTCCAGTGTGAGGTCATAACGCTAGGATCAACCCTACTCCTCGGCCAGAGGGTCCAGTGTGAGGTCAGAACGCTAGGATCAACCCTTCTCCTCGGCCAGAGGGTCCAGTGTGAGGTCATAACGCTAGGATCAACCCTACTCCTCGGCCAGAGGGTCCAGTGTGAGGTCAGAACGCTAGGATCAGACCTACTCCTCGGCCAGAGGGTCCAGTGTGAGGTCAGAACGCTAGGATCAACCCTACTCCTCGGCCAGAGGGTCCAGTGTGAGGTCATAACGCTAGGATCAACCCTACTCCTCGGCCAGAGGGTCCAGTGTGAGGTCATAACGCTAGGATCAAACCTACTCCTCGGCCAGAGCGTGCAGTGTGAGGTCATAACGCTGGGATCAACCCTACTCCTCGGCCAGAGGGTCCAGTGTGAGGTCAGAACGCTAGGATCAACCCTCGGCCAGAGCGTCCAGTGTGAGGTCATAACGCTGGGATCAACCCTACTCCTCGGCCAGAGGGTCCAGTGTGAGGTCAGAACGCTAGGATCAACCCTACTCCTCGGCCAGAGGGTCCAGTGTGAGGTCAGAACGCTAGGATCAACCCTACTTCTCCGCCAGAGTGTCCAGTGTGAGGTCAGAATGCTAGGATCAACCCTACTCCTCGGCCAGAGGGTCCAGTGTGAGGTCATAACGCTAGGATCAAACCTACTCCTCGGCCAGAGGGTCCAGTGTGAGGTCAGAACGCTAGGATCAACCCTACTCCTCGGCCAGAGGGTCCAGTGTGAGGTCATAACGCTAGGATCAACCCTACTCCTCGGCCAGAGGGTCCAGTGTGAGGTCAGAACGCTAGGATCAACCCTACTCCTCGGCCAGAGGGTCCAGTGTGAGGTCATAATGCTAAGATCAACCCTACTCCTCGGCCAGAGGGTCCAGTGTGAGGTCAGAACGCTAGGATCAACCCTAATCCTCGGCCAGAGGGTCCAGTGTGAGGTCAGAATGCTCAGATCAACCCTACTCCTCGGCCAGAGGGTCCAGTGTGAGGTCAGAACGCTACGATCAACCCTACTCCTCGGCCAGAGGGTCCAGTGTGAGGTCAGCACGCTAGGATCAACCCTACTCCTCGGCCAGAGGGTTCAGTGTGAGGTCAGAACGCTAGGATCAATCCTACTCCTCGGCCAGAGCGTCCAGTGTGAGGTCATAACGCTAGGATCAACACTACTCCTCGGCCAGAGGGTCCAGTGTGAGGTCATAACGCTAGGATCAACCCTACTCCTCGGCCAGAGCGTGCAGTGTGAGGTCATAACGCTGGGATCAACCCTACTCCTCGGCCAGAGGGTCCAGTGTGAGGTCAGAACGCTAGGATCAACCCTCGGCCAGAGCGTCCAGTGTGAGGTCATAACGCTGGGATCAACCCTACTCCTCGGCCAGAGCGTCCAGTGTGAGGTCAGAACGCTAGGATCAACCCTACTCCTCGGCCAGAGGGTCCAGTGTCAGTTCAGAACGCTAGGATCAACCCTACTCCTCGGCCAGAGGGTCCAGTGTGAGGTCAGAACGCTAGGATCAACCCTACTCCTCGGCCAGAGGGTCCAGTGTGAGGTCAGAACGCTAGGATCAACCCTACTCCTCGGCCAGAGCGTCCAGTGTGAGGTCAGAACGCTAGGATCAACCCTACTCCTCGGCCAGAGGGTCCAATGTGAGGTCAGAAAGCTAGGATCAACCCTACTCCTCGGCCAGAGGGTCCAGTGTGAGGTCAGAACGCTAAGATCAACCCTACTCCTCGGCCAGAGGGTCCAGTGTGAGGTCAGAACGATCGGATCAACCCTACTCCTCGGCCAGAGGGTCCAGTGTGAGGTCAGAACGATCGGATCAACCCTACTCCTCGGCCAGAGGGTCCAGTGTGAGGTCAGAACGCTAGGATCAACCCTACTCCTCGGCCAGAGGGTCCAGTGTGAGGTCAGAACGCTAGGATCAACCCTGCACTTCGGCCAGAGGGTCCAGTGTGAGGTCAGAACGCTACGATCAACCCTCGGCCAGAGGGTCCAGTGTGAGGTCAGAACGCTAGGATCAACCCTACACTTCGGCCAGAGGGTCCAGTGTGAGGTCAGAACGCTAGGATCAACCCTACTCCTCGGCCAGAGGGTCCAGTGTGAAGTCAGAACGCTAGGATCAACCCTACTCCTCGGCCAGAGGGTCCAGTGTGAGGTCAGAACGCTACGATCAACCCTAATCCTCGGCCAGAGGGTCCAGTGTGAGGTCAGAACGCTAGGATCAACCCTACTCCTCGGCCAGAGGGTCCAGTGTGAGTTCAGAACGCTAGGATCAACCCTACTCCTCGGCCAGAGGGTCCAGTGTGAGGTCATAACGCTAAGATCAACCCTACTCCTCGGCCAGAGGGTCCAGTGTGAGGTCAGAACGCTAGGATCAACCCTACTCCTCGGCCAGAGGGTCCAGTGTGAGGTCAGAACGCTAGGATCAACCCTACTCCTCGGCAAGAGGGTCCAGTGTGAGGTCAGAACGCTAGGATCAACCCTACTCCTCGGCCAGAGGGTCCAGTGTGAGGTCAGAACGCTAGGATCAACCCTACTCCTCGGCCAGAGGGTTCAGTGTGAGGTCAGAACGCTAGGATCAACCCTACTCCTCGGCCAGAGGGTCCAGTGTGAGATCATAACGCTAAGATCAACCCTACTCCTCGGCCAGAGGGTCCAGTGTGAGGTCAGAACGCTAGGATCAACCCTACTCCTCGGCCAGAGGGTCCAGTGTGAGGTCATAACGCTAGGATCAACCCTACTCCTCGGCCAGAGGGTCCAGTGTGAGGTCAGAATGCTAGGATCAACCCTACTCCTTGGCCAGAGGGTCCAGTGTGAGGTCAGAACGCTAGGATCAACCCTACTCCTCAGCCAGATGGTCCAGTGTGAGGTCATAACGCTAGGATCAACCCTACTCCTCGGCCAGAGGGTCCAGTGTGAAGTCAGAACGCTAGGATCAACCCTATTCCTCGGCCAGAGGGTCCAATGTGAGGTCAGAATGCTCGGATCAACCCTACTCCTCGGCCAGAGGGTCCAGTGTGAGGTCAGAACGCTACAATCAACCCTACTCCTCGGCCAGAGGGTCCAGTGTGAGGTCAGAACGCTAGGATCAATCCTACTCCTCGGCCAGAGGGTCCAGTGTGAGGTCATAACGCTAGGATCAACCCTACTCCTCGGCCAGAGGGTCCAGTGTGAGGTCAGAACGCTAGGATCAACCCTACTCCTCGGCCAGAGGGTCCAGTGTGAGGTCAGAACGCTAGGATCAACCCTACTCCTCGGCCAGAGGGTCCAGTGTGAGGTCAGAACGCTAGGATCAATCCTACTCCTCGGCCAGAGCGTCCAGTGTGAGGTCATAACGCTAGGATCAACCCTACTCCTCGGCCAGAGGGTCCAGTGTGAGGTCAGAACGCTAGGATCAACCCTACTCCTCGGCCAGAGGGTCCAGTGTGAGGTCAGAACGCTAGGATCAACCCTACTCCTCGGCCAGAGCGTCCAGTGTGAGGACAGAACGCTAGGATCAACCCTACTCCTCGGCCAGAGGGTCCAGTGTGATGTCAGAACGCTAGGATCTACCCTACTCCTCGGCCAGAGGGTCCAGTGTGAGGTCAGAACGCTAGGATCAACCCTACTCCTCGGCCAGAGGGTCCAGTGTGAGGTCAGAACGCTAGGATCAACCCTACTCCTCGGCCAGAGGGTCCAGTGTGAGGTCAGAATGCTAGGATCAACCCTACTGCTCGGCCAGAGGGTCCAGTCTGAGGTCAGAACGCTAGGATCAACCCTACTCCTCGGCCAGAGGGTCCAGTGTGAGGTCAGAACGCTAGGACAACCCTACTCCTCGGCCAGAGGGTCCAGTGTGAGGTCAGAACGCTCAGATCAACCCTTGGCCAGAGCGTCCAGTGTGAGGTCAGAACGCTAGGATCAACCCTACTCCTCGGCCAGAGGGTCCAGTGTGAGGTCAGAACGCTAGGATCAACCCTACTCCTCGGCCAGAGGGTCCAGTGTGAGGTCAAAACGCTAGGATCAACCCTACTCCTCGGCCAGTGGGTCCAGTGTGAGGTCAGAACGCTAGGATCAACCCTACTCCTCAGCCAGAGGGTCCAGTGTGAGGTCAGAACGCTAGGATCAACCCTACTCCTCGACCAGAGCGTCCAGTGTGAGGTCATAACGCTAGGATCAACCCTACTCCTCGGCCAGAGGGTCCAGTGTGAGGTCAGAACGCTAGGATCAACCCTTCTCCTCGGCCAGAGGGTCCAGTGTGAGGTCAGAACGCTAGGATCAACCCTACTCCTCTGCCAGAGGGTCCAGTGTGAGGTCATAACGCTAGGATCAACCCTACTCCTCGGCCAGAGGGTCCAGTGTGAGGTCAGAACGCTAGGATCAGACCTACTCCTCGGCCAGAGGGTCCAGTGTGAGGTCAGAACGCTAGGATCAACCCTACTCCTCGGCCAGAGGGTCCAGTGTGAGGTCATAACGCTAGGATCAACCCTACTCCTCGGCCAGAGGGTCCAGTGTGAGGTCAGAACGCTAGGATCAACCCTACTCCTCGGCCAGAGGGTCCAGTGTGAGGTCAGAATGCTCAGATCAACCCTACTCCTCGGCCAGAGGGTCCAGTGTGAGGTCAGAACGCTACGATCAACCCTACTCCTCGGCCAGAGGGTCCAGTGTGAGGTCAGCACGCTAGGATCAACCCTACTCCTCGGCCAGAGGGTCCAGTGTGAGGTCAGAACGCTAGGATCAACCCTACTCCTCGGCCAGAGCGTCCAGTGTGAGGTCATAACGCTAGGATCAACTCTACTCCTCGGCCAGAGGGTCCAGTGTGAGGTCATAACGCTAGGATCAACCCTACTCCTCGGCCAGAGCGTGCAGGGTGAGGTCATAACGCTGGGATCAACCCTACTCCTCGGCCAGAGGGTCCAGTGTGAGGTCAGAACGCTAGGATCAACCCTCGGCCAGAGCTTCCAGTGTGAGGTCATAACGCTGGGATCAACCCTACTCCTCGGCCAGAGGATCCAGTGTGAGGTCAGAACGCTGGGATCAACCCTACTCCTCAGCCAGAGGGTCCAGTGTGAGGTCAGAACGCTAGGATCAACCCTACTCCTCAACCAGAGCGTCCAGTGTGAGGTCATAACGCTAGGATCAACCCTACTCCTCGGCCAGAGGGTCCAGTGTGAGGTCAGAACGTTAGGATCAACCCTTCTCCTCGGCCAGAGGGTCCAGTGTGAGGTCATAACGCTAGTATCAACCCTACTCCTCGGCCAGAGGGTCCAGTGTGAGGTCAGAACGCTAGGATCAGACCTACTCCTCGGCCAGAGGGTCCAGTGTGAGGTCAGACCGCTAGGATCAACCCTACTCCTCGGCCAGAGGGTCCAGTGTGAGGTCATAACGCTAGGATCAACCCTACTCCTCGGCCAGAGGGTCCAGTGTGAGGTCAGAACGCTAGGATCAACCCTACTCCTCGGCCAGAGGGTCCAGTGTGAGGTCAGAATGCTCAGATCAACCCTACTCCTCGGCCAGAGGGTCCAGTGTGAGGTCAGAACGCTACGATCAACCCTACTCCTCGGCCAGAGGGTCCAGTGTGAGGTCAGCACGCTAGGATCAACCCTACTCCTCGGCCAGAAGGTCCAGTGTGAGGTCAGAACGCTAGGATCAACCCTACTCCTCGGCCAGAGCGTCCAGTGTGAGGTCATAACGCTAGGATCAACCCTACTCCTCGGCCAGAGGGTCCAGTGTGAGGTCATAACGCTAGGATCAACCCAACTCCTCGGCCAGAGCGTGCAGTGTGAGGTCATAACGCTGGGATCAACCCTACTCCTCGGCCAGAGGGTCCAGTGTGAGGTCAGAACGCTAGGATCAACCCTCGGCCAGAGCGTCGAGTGTGAGGTCATAACGCTGGGATCAACCCTACTCCTCGGCCAGAGGGTCCAGTGTGAGGTCACAACGCTGGGATCAACCCTACTCCTCGGCCAGAGGGTCCAGTGTGAGGTCAGAACGCTAGGATCAACCCTACTTCTCCGCCAGAGTGTCCAGTGTGAGGTCAGAATGCTCTGATCAACCCTACTCCTCGGCCAGAGGGTCCAGTGTGAGGTCATAACGCTAGGATCAACCCTACTCCTCGGCCAGAGGGTCCAGTGTGAGGTCAGAACGCTGGGATCAACCCTACTCCTCGGCCAGAGGGTCCAGTGTGAGGTCATAACGCTAGGATCAACCCTACTCCTCGGCCAGAGGGTCCAGTGTGAGGTCAGAACGCTAGGATCAACCCTACTCCTCGGCCAGAGGGTCCAGTGTGAGGTCATAACGCTAGGATCAACCCTACTCCTCGGCCAGAGGGTCCAGTGTGAGGTCAGAATGCTAGGATCAACCCTACTCCTTGGCCAGAGGGTCCAGTGTGAGGTCAGAACGCTAGGATCAACCCTACTCCTCAGCCAGATGGTCCAGTGTGAGGTCATAACGCTAGGATCAACCCTACTCCTCGGCCAGAGGGTCCAGTGTGAGGTCAGAACGCTAGGATCAACCCTATTCCTCGGCCAGAGGGTCCAATGTGAGGTCAGAATGCTCGGATCAACCCTACTCCTCGGCCAGAGGGTCCAGTGTGAGGTCAGAACGCTACAATCAACCCTACTCCTCGGCCAGAGGGTCCAGTGTGAGGTCAGAACGCTAGGATCAATCCTACTCCTCGGCCAGAGGGTCCAGTGTGAGGTCATAACGCTAGGATCAACCCTACTCCTCGGCCAGAGGGTCCAGTGTGAGGTCAGAACGCTAGGATCAACCCTACTCCTCGGCCAGAGGGTCCAGTGTGAGGTCAGAACGCTAGGATCAACCCTACTCCTCGGCCAGAGGGTCCAGTGTGAGGTCAGAACGCTAGGATCAATCCTACTCCTCGGCCAGAGCGTCCAGTGTGAGGTCATAACGCTAGGATCAACCCTACTCCTCGGCCAGAGGGTCCAGTGTGAGGTCAGAACGCTAGGATCAACCCTACTCCTCGGCCAGAGGGTCCAGTGTGAGGTCAGAACGCTAGGATCAACCCTACTCCTCGGCCAGAGCGTCCAGTGTGAGGACAGAACGCTAGGATCAACCCTACTCCTCGGCCAGAGGGTCCAGTGTGAGGTCAGAACGCTAGGATCTACCCTACTCCTCGGCCAGAGGGTCCAGTGTGAGGTCAGAACGCTAGGATCAACCCTACTCCTCGGCCAGAGGGTCCAGTGTGAGGTCAGAATGCTAGGATCAACCCTACTGCTCGGCCAGAGGGTCCAGTCTGAGGTCAGAACGCTAGGATCAACCCTACTCCTCGGCCAGAGGGTCCAGTGTGAGGTCAGAACGCTAAGACAACCCTACTCCTCGGCCAGAGGGTCCAGTGTGAGGTCAGAACGCTCAGATCAACCCTTGGCCAGAGCGTCCAGTGTGAGGTCAGAACGCTAGGATCAACCCTACTCCTCGGCCAGAGGGTCCAGTGTGAGGTCATAACGCTAGGATCAACCCTACTCCTCGGCCAGAGGGTCCAGTGTGAGGTCAGAATGCTAGGATCAACCCTACTCCTTGGCCAGAGGGTCCAGTGTGAGGTCAGAACGCTAGGATCAACCCTACTCCTCAGCCAGATGGTCCAGTGTGAGGTCATAACGCTAGGATCAACCCTACTCCTCGGCCAGAGGGTCCAGTGTGAGGTCAGAACGCTAGGATCAACCCTATTCCTCGGCCAGAGGGTCCAATGTGAGGTCAGAATGCTCGGATCAACCCTACTCCTCGGCCAGAGGGTCCAGTGTGAGGTCAGAACGCTACAATCAACCCTACTCCTCGGCCAGAGGGTCCAGTGTGAGGTCAGAACGCTAGGATCAATCCTACTCCTCGGCCAGAGGGTCCAGTGTGAGGTCATAACGCTAGGATCAACCCTACTCCTCGGCCAGAGGGTCCAGTGTGAGGTCAGAACGCTAGGATCAACCCTACTCCTCGGCCAGAGGGTCCAGTGTGAGGTCAGAACGCTAGGATCAACCCTACTCCTCGGCCAGAGGGTCCAGTGTGAGGTCAGAACGCTAGGATCAATCCTACTCCTCGGCCAGAGCGTCCAGTGTGAGGTCAGAACGCTAGGATCAACCCTACTCCTCAGCCAGAGGGTCCAGTGTGAGGTCAGAACGCTAGGATCAACCCTACTCCTCGACCAGAGCGTCCAGTGTGAGGTCATAACGCTAGGATCAACCCTACTCCTCGGCCAGAGGGTCCAGTGTGAGGTCAGAACGCTAGGATCAACCCTTCTCCTCGGCCAGAGGGTCCAGTGTGAGGTCAGAACGCTAGGATCAACCCTACTCCTCTGCCAGAGGGTCCAGTGTGAGGTCAGAACGCTAGGATCAACCCTACTCCTCGGCCAGAGGGTCCAGTGTGAGGTCATAACGCTAGGATCAACCCTACTCCTCGGCCAGAGGGTCCAGTGTGAGGTCAGAACGCTAGGATCAACCCTACTCCTCGGCCAGAGGGTCCAGTGTGAGGTCAGAATGCTCAGATCAACCCTACTCCTCGGCCAGAGGGTCCAGTGTGAGGTCAGAACGCTACGATCAACCCTACTCCTCGGCCAGAGGGTCCAGTGTGAGGTCAGCACGCTAGGATCAACCCTACTCCTCGGCCAGAGGGTCCAGTGTGAGATCAGAACGCTAGGATCAACCCTACTCCTCGGCCAGAGCGTCCAGTGTGAGGTCATAACGCTAGGATCAACTCTACTCCTCGGCCAGAGGGTCCAGTGTGAGGTCATAACGCTAGGATCAACCCTACTCCTCGGCCAGAGCGTGCAGGGTGAGGTCATAACGCTGGGATCAACCCTACTCCTCGGCCAGAGGGTCCAGTGTGAGGTCAGAACGCTAGGATCAACCCTCGGCCAGAGCTTCCAGTGTGAGGTCATAACGCTGGGATCAACCCTACTCCTCGGCCAGAGGGTCCAGTGTGAGGTCAGAACGCTGGGATCAACCCTACTCCTCGGCCAGAGGGTCCAGTGTGAGGTCAGAACGCTAGGATCAACCCTACTCCTCAGCCAGAGGGTCCAGTGTGAGGTCAGAACGCTAGGATCAACCCTACTCCTCGACCAGAGCGTCCAGTGTGAGGTCATAACGCTAGGATCAACCCTACTCCTCGGCCAGAGGGTCCAGTGTGAGGTCAGAACGCTAGGATCAACCCTTCTCCTCGGCCAGAGGGTCCAGTGTGAGGTCATAACGCTAGGATCAACCCTACTCCTCGGCCAGAGGGTCCAGTGTGAGGTCAGAACGCTAGGATCAGACCTACTCCTCGGCCAGAGGGTCCAGTGTGAGGTCAGAACGCTAGGATCAACCCTACTCCTCGGCCAGAGGGTCCAGTGTGAGGTCATAACGCTAGGATCAACCCTACTCCTCGGCCAGAGGGTCCAGTGTGAGGTCAGAACGCTAGGATCAACCCTACTCCTCGGCCAGAGGGTCCAGTGTGAGGTCAGAATGCTCAGATCAACCCTACTCCTCGGCCAGAGGGTCCAGTGTGAGGTCAGAACGCTAAGATCAACCCTACTCCTCGGCCAGAGGGTCCAGTGTGAGGTCAGCACGCTAGGATCAACCCTACTCCTCGGCCAGAGGGTCCAGTGTGAGGTCAGAACGCTAGGATCAACCCTACTCCTCGCCCAGAGCGTCCAGTGTGAGGTCATAACGCTAGGATCAACCCTACTCCTCGGCCAGAGGGTCCAGTGTGAGGTCATAACGCTAGGATCAACCCTACTCCTCGGCCAGAGCGTGCAGTGTGAGGTCATAACGCTGGGATCAACCCTACTCCTCGGCCAGAGGGTCCAGTGTGAGGTCAGAACGCTAGGATCAACCCTCGGCCAGAGCGTCGAGTGTGAGGTCATAACGCTGGGATCAACCCTACTCCTCGGCCAGAGGGTCCAGTGTGAGGTCAGAAAGCTGGGATCAACCCTACTCCTCGGCCAGAGGGTCCAGTGTGAGGTCAGAACGCTAGGATCAACCCTACTTCTCCGCCAGAGTGTCCAGTGTGAGGTCAGAATGCTCTGATCAACCCTACTCCTCGGCCAGAGGGTCCAGTGTGAGGTCATAACGCTAGGATCAACCCTACTCCTCGGCCAGAGGGTCCAGTGTGAGGTCAGAACGCTAGGATCAACCCTACTCCTCGGCCAGAGGGTCCAGTGTGAGGTCATAACGCTAGGATCAACCCTACTCCTCGGCCAGAGGGTCCAGTGTGAGGTCAGAACGCTAGGATCAACCCTACTCCTCGGCCAGAGGGTCCAGTGTGAGGTCAGAACGATAGGATCAACCCTACTCCTCGGCCAGAGGGTCCAGTGTGAGGTCATAATGCTAAGATCAACCCTACTCCTTGGCCAGAGGGTCCAGTGTGAGGTCAGAACGCTAGGATCAACCCTAATCCTCGGCCAGAGGGTCCAGTGTGAGGTCAGAATGCTCAGATCAACCCTACTCCTCGGCCAGAGGGTCCAGTGTGAGGTCAGAACGCTACGATCAACCCTACTCCTCGGCCAGAGGGTCCAGTGTGAGGTCAGCACGCTAGGATCAACCCTACTCCTCGGCCAGAGGGTTCAGTGTGAGGTCAGAACGCTAGGATCAACCCTTCTCCTTGGCCAGAGGGTCCAGTGTGAGGTCAGAACGCTAGGATCAATCCTACTCCTCGGCCAGAGGGTCCAGTGTGAGGTCATAACGCTAGGATCAACCCTACTCCTCGGCCAGAGCGTGCAGTGTGAGGTCATAACGCTGGGATCAACCCTACTCCTCGGCCAGAGGGTCCAGTGTGAGGTCAGAACGCTAGGATCAACCCTCGGCCAGAGCGTCCAGTGTGAGGTCAGAACGCTACGATCAAACCTACTCCTCGGCCGGAGGGTCCAGTGTGAGGTCATAACGCTAGGATCAACCCTACTCCTCGGCCAGAGCGTCCAGTTTGAGGTCAGAACGCTAGGATCAACCCTTCTCCTCGGCCAGAGGGTCCAGTGTGAGGTCATAACGCTAGGATCAACCCTACTCCTCGGCCAGAGGGTCCAGTGTGAGGTCAGAACGCTAGGATCAGACCTACTCCTCGGCCAGAGGGTCCAGTGTGAGGTCAGAACGCTAGGATCAACCCTACTCCTCGGCCAGAGGGTCCAGTGTGAGGTCATAACGCTAGGATCAACCCTACTCCTCGGCCAGAGGGTCCAGTGTGAGGTCAGAACGCTAGGATCAACCCTACTCCTCGGCCAGAGGGTCCAGTGTGAGGTCAGAATGCTCAGATCAACCCTACTCCTCGGTCAGAGGGTCCAGTGTGAGGTCAGAACGCTACGATCAACCCTACTCCTCGGCCAGAGGGTCCAGTGTGAGGTCAGCACGCTAGGATCAACCCTACTCCTCGGCCAGAGGGTTCAGTGTGAGGTCAGAACGCTAGGATCAACCCTTCTCCTTGGCCAGAGGGTCCAGTGTGAGGTCAGAACGCTAGGATCAATCCTACTCCTCGGCCAGAGGGTCCAGTGTGAGGTCATAACGCTAGGATCAACCCTACTCCTCGGCCAGAGCGTGCAGTGTGAGGTCATAACGCTGGGATCAACCCTACTCCTCGGCCAGAGGGTCCAGTGTGAGGTCAGAACGCTAGGATCAACCCTCGGCCAGAGCGTCCAGTGTGAGGTCAGAACGCTACGATCAAACCTACTCCTCGGCCGGAGGGTCCAGTGTGAGGTCATAACGCTAGGATCAACCCTACTCCTCGGCCAGAGCGTCCAGTTTGAGGTCAGAACGCTAGGATCAACCCTTCTCCTCGGCCAGAGGGTCCAGTGTGAGGTCATAACGCTAGGATCAACCCTACTCCTCGGCCAGAGGGTCCAGTGTGAGGTCAGAACGCTAGGATCAGACCTACTCCTCGGCCAGAGGGTCCAGTGTGAGGTCAGAACGCTAGGATCAACCCTACTCCTCGGCCAGAGGGTCCAGTGTGAGGTCATAACGCTAGGATCAACCCTACTCCTCGGCCAGAGGGTCCAGTGTGAGGTCAGAACGCTAGGATCAACCCTACTCCTCGGCCAGAGGGTCCAGTGTGAGGTCAGAATGCTCAGATCAACCCTACTCCTCGGCCAGAGGGTCCAGTGTGAGGTCAGAACGCTACGATCAACCCTACTCCTCGGCCAGAGGGTCCAGTGTGAGGTCAGCACGCTAGGATCAACCCTACTCCTCGGCAAGAGGGTCCAGTGTGAGGTCAGAACGCTAGGATCAACCCTACTCCTCGGCCAGAGCGTCCAGTGTGAGGTCATAACGCTAGGATCAACCCTACTCCTCGGCCAGAGGGTCCAGTGTGAGGTCATAACGCTAGGATCAACCCTACTCCTCGGCCAGAGCGTGCAGTGTGAGGTCATAACGCTGGGATCAACCCTACTCCTCGGCCAGAGGGTCCAGTGTGAGGTCAGAACGCTAGGATCAACCCTCGGCCAGAGCGTCGAGTGTGAGGTCATAACGCTGGGATCAACCCTACTCCTCGGCCAGAGGGTCCAGTGTGAGGTCAGAACGCTGGGATCAACCCTACTCCTCGGCCAGAGGGTCCAGTGTGAGGTCAGAACGCTAGGATCAACCCTACTTCTCCGCCAGAGTGTCCAGTGTGAGGTCAGAATGCTCTGATCAACCCTACTCCTCGGCCAGAGGGTCCAGTGTGAGGTCATAACGCTAGGATCAACCCTACTCCTCGGCCAGAGGGTCCAGTGTGAGGTCAGAACGCTAGGATCAACCCTACTCCTCGGCCAGAGGGTCCAGTGTGAGGTCATAACGCTAGGATCAACCCTACTCCTCGGCCAGAGGGTCCAGTGTGAGGTCAGAACGCTAGGATCAACCCTACTCCTCGGCCAGAGGGTCCAGTGTGAGGTCAGAACGATAGGATCAACCCTACTCCTCGGCCAGAGGGTCCAGTGTGAGGTCATAATGCTAAGATCAACCCTACTCCTTGGCCAGAGGGTCCAGTGTGAGGTCAGAACGCTAGGATCAACCCTAATCCTCGGCCAGAGGGTCCAGTGTGAGGTCAGAATGCTCAGATCAACCCTACTCCTCGGCCAGAGGGTCCAGTGTGAGGTCAGAACGCTACGATCAACCCTACTCCTCGGCCAGAGGGTCCAGTGTGAGGTCAGCACGCTAGGATCAACCCTACTCCTCGGCCAGAGGGTTCAGTGTGAGGTCAGAACGCTAGGATCAACCCTTCTCCTTGGCCAGAGGGTCCAGTGTGAGGTCAGAACGCTAGGATCAATCCTACTCCTCGGCCAGAGCGTCCAGTGTGAGGTCATAACGCTAGGATCAACACTACTCCTCGGCCAGAGGGTCCAGTGTGAGGTCATAACGCTAGGATCAACCCTACTCCTCGGCCAGAGCGTGCAGTGTGAGGTCATAACGCTGGGATCAACCCTACTCCTCGGCCAGAGGGTCCAGTGTGAGGTCAGAACGCTAGGATCAACCCTCGGCCAGAGCGTCCAGTGTGAGGTCATAACGCTGGGATCAAACCTACTCCTCGGCCAGAGGGTCCAGTGTGAGGTCAGAACGCTGGGATCAACCCTACTCCTCGGCCAGAGGGTCCAGTGTGAGGTCAGAACGCTACGATCAAACCTACTCCTCGGCCGGAGGGTCCAGTGTGAGGTCATAACGCTAGGATCAACCCTACTCCTCGGCCAGAGCGTCCAGTTTGAGGTCATAACGCTGGGATCAACCCTACTCCTCGGCCAGAGGGTCCAGTGTGAGGTCAGAACGCTAGGATCAACCCTACTCCTCGGCCAGAGGGTCCAGTGTGAGGTCAGAACGCTAGGATCAACCCTACTCCTCGGCCAGAGGGTCCAGTGTGAGGTCAGAACGCTAGGATCAACCCTACTCCTCGGCCAGATCTTCCAGTGTGAGGTCAGAACGCTAGGATCAACCCTACTCCTCGGCCAGAGGGTCCAGTGTCAGGTCAGAACGCTAGGATCAACCCTACTCCTCGGCCAGAGGGTCCAGTGTGAGGTCAGAACGCTAGGATCAACCCTACTCCTCGGCCAGAGGGTCCAGTGTGAGGTCAGAACGCTAGGATAAACCCTACTCCTCGGCTAGAGGGTCCAGTGTGAGGTCAGAACGCTCTGATCAACCCTACTCCTCGGCCAGAGGGTCCAGTGTGAGGTCATAACGCTCTTATCAACCCTGCTCCTCGGCCAGAGGGTCCAGTGTGAGGTCAGAACGATCGGATCAACCCTACTCCTCGGCCAGAGGGTCCAGTGTGAGGTCAGAACGCTAGGATCAACCCTACTCCTCGGCCAGAGCGTCCAGTGTGAGGTCAGAACGCTAGGATCAACCCTACTCCTCGGCCAGAGGGTCCAATGTGAGGTCAGAAAGCTAGGATCAACCCTACTCCTCGGCCAGAGGGTCCAGTGTGAGGTCAGAACGCTAAGATCAACCCTACTCCTCGGCCAGAGGGTCCAGTGTGAGGTCAGAACGATCGGATCAACCCTACTCCTCGGCCAGAGCGTCCAGTGTGAGGTCAGAATGCTCTGATCAACCCTACTCCTCGGCCAGAGGGTCCAGTGTGAGGTCATAACGCTAGGATCAACCCTACTCCTCGGCCAGAGCTTCCAGTGTGAGGTCAGAACGCTAGGATCAACCCTACTCCTCGGCCAGAGGGTCCAGTGTGAGGTCAGAACGCTAGGATCAACCCTACTCCTCGGCCAGAGGGTCCAGTGTGAGGTCAGAACACTAGGATCAACCCTACTCCACGGCCAGAGGGTCCAGTGTGAGGTCAGAACGCTAGGATCAACCCTTCTCCTCGGCCAGAGGGTCCAGTGTGAGGTCAGAACGCTCGGATCAACCCTACACTTCGGCCAGAGGGTCCAGTGTGAGGTCAGAACGCTACGATCAACCCTCGGCCAGAGGGTCCAGTGTGAGGTCAGAACGCTAGGATCAACCCTACTCCTCGGCCAGAGGGTCCAGTGTGAGGTCAGAACGCTAGGATCAACCCTACTCCTCGGCCAGAGGGTCCAGTGTGAGGTCAGAACGCTAGGATCAACCCTACTCCTCGGCCAGATCTTCCATTGTGAGGTCAGAACGCTAGGATCAACCCTACTCCTCGGCCAGAGGGTCCAGTGTCAGGTCAGAACTCTAGGATCAACCCTACTCCTCGGCCAGAGGGTCCAGTGTGAGGTCAGAACGCTAGGATCAACCCTACTCCTCGGCCAGAAGGTCCAGTGTGAGGTCAGAACGCTAGGATAAACCCTACTCCTCGGCTAGAGGGTCCAGTGTGAGGTCAGAACGCTCTGATCAACCCTACTCCTCGGCCAGAGGGTCCAGTGTGAGGTCATAACGCTCTTATCAACCCTGCTCCTCGGCCAGAGGGTCCAGTGTGAGGTCAGAACGATCGGATCAACCCTACTCCTCGGCCAGAGGGTCCAGTGTGAGGTCAGAACGCTAGGATCAACCCTACTCCTCGGCCAGAGCGTCCAGTGTGAGGTCAGAACGCTAGGATCAACCCTACTCCTCGGCCAGAGGGTCCAATGTGAGGTCAGAAAGCTAGGATCAACCCTACTCCTCGGCCAGAGGGTCCAGTGTGAGGTCAGAACGCTAAGATCAACCCTACTCCTCGGCCAGAGGGTCCAGTGTGAGGTCAGAACGATCGGATCAACCCTACTCCTCGGCCAGAGCGTCCAGTGTGAGGTCAGAATGCTCTGATCAACCCTACTCCTCGGCCAGAAGGTCCAGTGTGAGGTCATAACGCTAGGATCAACCCTACTCCTAGGCCAGAGCTTCCAGTGTGAGGTCAGAACGCTAGGATCAACCCTACTCCTCGGCCAGAGGGTCCAGTGTGAGGTCAGAACGCTAGGATCAACCCTACTCCTCGGCCAGAGGGTCCAGTGTGAGGTCAGAACACTAGGATCAACCCTACACCACGGCCAGAGGGTCCAGTGTGAGGTCAGAACGCTAGGATCAACCCTTCTCCTCGGCCAGAGGGTCCAGTGTGAGGTCAGAACGCTCGGAGCAACCCTACACTTCGGCCAGAGGGTCCAGTGTGAGGTCAGAACGCTACGATCAACCCTCGGCCAGAGGGTCCAGTGTGAGGTCAGAACGCTAGGATCAACCCTACACTTCGGCCAGAGGGTCCAGTGTGAGGTCAGAACGCTAGGATCAACCCTACTCCTCGGCCAGAGGGTCCAGTGTGAAGTCAGAACGCTAGGATCAACCCTACTCCTCAGCCAGAGGGTCCAGTGTGAGGTCAGAACGCTAGGATCAACCCTAATCCTCGGCCAGAGGGTCCAGTGTGAGGTCAGAACGCTAGGATCAACCCTACTCCTCGGCCAGAGGGTCCAGTGTGAGGTCAGAACGCTACGATCAACCCTAATCTTCGGCCAGAGGGTCCAGTGTGAGGTCAGAACGCTAGGACCAACCCTACTCCTCGGCCAGAGGGTCCAGTGTGAGGTCAGAACGCTAGGATCAACCCTACTCCTCGGCCAGAGGGTCCAGTGTGAGGTCAGAACGCTAGGATCAACCCTACTCCTCGGCCAGAGGGTCCAGTGTGAGGTCAGAACGCTAGAATAAACCCTACTCCTCGGCCAGAGGGTCCAGTGTGAGGTCAGAACGCTAGGATCAACCCTAATCCTCGGCCAGAGGGTCCAGTGTGAGGTCAGAACGCTAGAATCAACCCTACTCCTCGGCCAGAGGGTCCAGTGTCAGGTCAGAACGCTAGGATCAACCCTAATCCTCGGCCAGAGGGTCCAGTGTGAGGTCAGAACGCTAGGATCAACCCTACTCCTCGGCCAGAGGGTCCAGTGTGAGGTCAGAACGCTAGGATCAACCCTACTCCTCGGCCAGAGGGTCCAGTGTGAGGTCAGAACGCTAGGATCAACCCTACTCCTCGGCCAGAGGGTCCAGTGTGAGGTCAGAACGCTAGAATCAACCCTACTCCTCGGCCAGAGGGTCCAGTGTGAGGTCAGAACGCTAGGATCAACCCTACTCCTCGGCCAGAGGGTCCAGTGTGAGGTCAGAACGCTACGATCAACCCTACTCCTCGGCCAGAGCGTCCAGAGTGAGGTCAGAACGCTACGAGAGCGAAGTGCTCTGAATTTACGAACAGTCAGTCTGACAGCACAGTTACAGTCACCAACGCTCTGGATAACATAAAAACGGCCTAACCAGCTCTGCTAGGGCGAGTAATGATCAGCGAGCTGTTTTATCATTTGTGTCAGTAAGTAGCTAGCAAGTTAGCCAGTTAGCCAGTTAGCTTGGCTACTTGACTGCTGTTATTAGTATAGAACCTCCGGAGCAACCCTTAAAGAGATGGGCGGGACTAAAGCTTAAGGGGGTGTTAACGATGCTGAATGGGTGTAGACAAAGAAGAGCTCTCCAGTAGCTGTACAAAAACATTCAAAGGCCATTTTCTCAAAAGTGAGGTTACAAGTTTATCGACTTTCAAAGTGTTGTTGTACAGGGTCAGTCATAGTAGTATGATAGGTGTTGTTTTACAGGGTCAGTCATAGTAGTATGATAGGTGTTGTTTTACAGGGTCAGTCATAGTAGTATGATAGGTGTTGTTTTACAGGGTCAGTCATAGTAGTATGATAGGTGTTGTTTTACAGGGTCAGCCATAGTAGTATGATAGGTGTTGTTTTACAGGGTCAGTCATAGTAGTATGATAGGTGTTGTTTTACAGGGTCAGCCATAGTAGTATGATAGGTGTTGTTTTACAGGGTCAGTCATAGTAGTATGATAGGTGTTGTTTTACAGGGTCAGTCACAGTAGTATAATAGGTGTTGTTTTACAGGGTCAGTCATAGTAGTATGATAGGTGTTGTTTTACAGGGTCAGTCATAGTAGTATGATAGGTGTTGTTTTACAGGGGCAGCCATAGTAGTATGATAGGTGTTGTTTTACAGGGTCAGTCATAGTAGTATGATAGGTGTTGTTTTACAGGGTCAGTCATAGTAGTATGATAGGTGTTGTTTTACAGGGTCAGTCATAGTAGTATGATAGGTGTTGTTTTACAGGGTCAGTCATAGTAGTATGATAGGTGTTGTTTTACAGGGGCAGCCATAGTAGTATGATAGGTGTTGTTTTACAGGGTCAGTCATAGTAGTATGATAGGTGTTGTTTTACAGGGTCAGTCATAGTAGTATGATAGGTGTTGTTTTACAGGGTCAGTCATAGTAGTATGATAGGTGTTGTTTTACAGGGTCAGTCATAGTAGTATGATAGGTGTTGTTTTACAGGGTCAGTCATAGTAGTATGATAGGTGTTGTTTTACAGGGTCAGTCATAGTAGTATGATAGGTGTTGTTTTACAGGGTCAGTCATAGTAGTATGATAGGTGTTGTTTTACAGGGTCAGTCATAGTAGTATGATAGGTGTTGTTTTACAGGGTCAGTCATAGTAGTATGATAGGTGTTGTTTTACAGGGTCAGTCATAGTAGTATGATAGGTGTTGTTTTACAGGGTCAGTCATAGTAGTATGATAGGTGGTGTTTTACAGGGTCAATCATAGTAGTATGATAGGTCCAGTGTAATGTGTTGTTTAAGTGCCTTGCTCAAGGGGACATCGACAGATTTTTTCATCTTGTCAGCTCTGGGATTCGAACCAGCGACCTTTACGGTAACTGGCCCACCGCTCTAACCGTTAGGCTACCTGCCTCCCGTAGATGAGGGTTGGATGCTGATGTCTGTTTCTTACTGCATGTATTTATACGAAACACTACGTTCTAAATAGTATGTAGTACGATTAGTACACACTACAGATGTAGGATCTTCATTTGATCACTCTTTTGTGTCTGAGAATGTTCTTGCACAAGCAGGAAATGCAAAACGTGTATTAAAAGGTTTATAAAGTCTTCTAAAGTTTGTCATTTCCACTTTAAAATGTCAGATTTGATTCGCCCCAACAACAACAAAAAAAATCCTTTAATTTCCTGTTGCTGCAGGATAATTTTCCTGTGTAGCTAACTGGCTCAAATTATGATCCTGCATCTGTACATAAGCACCAAGCCCCTTAGCTAGATAGAAGAGCGAGAGACGAAAGCCTCCCCGTGGGGGGGGGGAGCAGGAAGGAAAGGAAGGGGCCCATTGTTGAGGGACCGTGTCGTCTCTTGCTGTGACATGGTCATCAGGGAACCTTCTGTTCACACAAGCACACACACACACACTTTCTCACACACACACTTTCTCACACACACACTCTCACACGGACAGACTCTCACACACACACACTCTCACACACACACACTCACACACGCACTCTCACACGCACACACAACGAGAAAGTGAGTGGGACAATGGGCCAATACCTAACACCATCCTGCTATATCTTCCTCCCTACCCCCCCTCCTTCAAATCCCTCCCCTCTTCCTCCCTACCCCCCCTCCTTCACATCCCTCCCCTCTTCCTCCCTACCCCCCCTCCTTCACATCCCTCCCCTCTTCCTCCCTCTCTTCTTCACTCCCCCTCCTCACCCACAGGGTCTGTAAGTGAAGACGATGTAACTCTCCCCCTCTCTCCCTCTCCCCCTCTCCTCCTTCCCTCCCTCCCCTCCTCCCTCTCCCCCTCTCCTCCTTCCCCCCCTCCCCTCCTCCCTCTCCCCCTCTCCTCCTTCCCTCCCTCCCCTCCTCCCTCTCCCCCTCTCCTCCTTCCCCCTCCCCTCCTCCCTCTCCCCCTCTCCTCCTTCCCTCCCTCCCCTCCTCCCTCTCCCCCTCTCCCCCTTCCCTCCCTCCCCTCCTCCCTCTCCCCCTCTCCTCCTTCGCCCCCTCCCCTCCTCCCTCTCCCCCTCTCCCCCTTCCCTCCCTCCCCTCCTCCCTCTCCCCCCTCCTCACCCACAGGGTCTGTATGTGAAGACTGTATCTCTCCTCCCCCTCTCTCCCTCTCCCCCTCTCCTCCTTCCCTCCCTCCCCTCCTCCCTCTCCCCCTCTCCTCCTTCCCCCCCTCCCCTCCTCCCTCTCCCCCTCTCCTCCTTCCCTCCCTCCCCTCCTCCCTCTCCCCCTCTCCTCCTTCCCTCCCTCCCTCCTCCCTCTCCCCCTCTCCTCCTTCCCCCCCTCCCCTCCTCCCTCTCCCCCTCTCCTCCTTCCCTCCCTCCCCTCCTCCCTCTCCCCCTCTCCCCCTTCCCTCCCTCCCCTCTCTCCCTCTCTCCCCCCTCCTCACCCACAGGGTCGGTACGTGAAGACGATGTAACTCCCCTCCCTCCCTCCCTCCCTCCCTCCCTCTCATCCTTCCCTCTCCCCCCCCCTCTCCCCCTCTCTCCCCCATCCTCACCCACAGGGTCGGTATGTGAAGACGATGTAACTCTCCTCTCTCCCTCATCCCCTCTCTCTCTCTCCCTCCCTACCTCCCTCCCTCCCTCTCTCTCCCCCTCCCCCCCTCCCTCCCTCTCTCCCCCCTCCTCACCCACAGGGTCGGTACGTAAAAACGATGTAACTCTCCTCTTCAGTCTTCTCCATGAAGGTCACGCAGGTCAGTTTCTCCCAGTGACGCATCGCCTGCTTGAACATCGCTCTTTGACTGCCTGGAACACACACACACACCGTTATACACACACTGTTAAACACACACTGTTACACACACACACACACACACTGTTACACACACACACCTTTATACACACACTGTTACACACACACACACACACACACACCGTTAAACACACACTGTTACACACACACACACACACACTGTTACACACACACACCTTTATACACACACTGTTACACACACACACACACACACTGTTACACACACACACCTTTATACACACACTGTTACACACACACACACACACACACACACACTGTAATACACACACACACCGTTATACACACACAAACACACACACCGTTATACACAAACCGTTATACACAAACACACACACACCGTTATACACACACACACACACACACACTGTTATACACACACACGTTGTTATACACACACCGTTATACACACACACACACACACACACACACACACACACACACACACACACACACACACACACACACACACACACACACACACACCGTTACACACACCGTTACACACACACATTAAATATACACACACACATACTGACCAGTGGTATGAGTCCTCCTAGTCAGATCCATCATACATACTGACCAGTGGTATGAGTCCTCCTAGTCAGATCCATCATACATACTGACCAGTGGTATGAGTCCTCCTGGCCAGATCCATCACACATACTGACCAGTGGTATGAGTCCTCCTAGTCAGATCCACCATACATACTGACCAGTGGTATGAGTCCTCCTGGCCAGATCCATCATACATACTGACCAGTGGTATGAGTCCTCCTGGCCAGATCCATCACACATACTGACCAGTGGTATGAGTCCTCCTAGTCAGATCCATCATATATACTGACCAGTGGTATGAGTCATCTACTGACCAGTGGTATGAGTCCTCCTGGCCAGATCCATCATATATACTGACCAGTGGTATGAGTCCTCCTGGCCAGATCCATCATACATACTGACCAGTGGTATGAGTCCTCCTGGCCAGATCCACCATACATACTGACCAGTGGTATGAGTCCTCCTAGCCAGATGCATCATACATACTGACCAGTGGTATGAGTCCTCCTGTTCAGATCCACCATACATACTGACCAGTGGTATGAGTCCTCCTAGTCAGATCCATCATACATACTGACCAGTGGTATGAGTCCTCCTAGTCAGATCCATCATACATACTGACCAGTGGTATGAGTCCTCCTGGTCAGATCCATCATACATACTGACCAGTGGTATGAGTCCTCCTAGTCAGATCCACCATACATACTGACCAGTGGTATGAGTCCTCCTGGCCAGATCCACCATACATACTGACCAGTGGTATGAGTCCTCCTGGTCAGATCCATCATATATACTGACCAGTGGTATGAGTCCTCCTAGTCAGATCCATCATATATACTGACCAGTGGTATGAGTCCTCCTAGTCAGATCCGCCATATATACTGACCAGTAGTATGAGTCCTCCTAGCCAGATCCATCATACATACTGACCAGTGGTATGAGTCCTCCTGGTCAGATCCATCATATATACTGACCAGTGGTATGAGTCCTCCTGGCCAGATCCATCATATATACTGACCAGTGGTATGAGTCCTCCTAGTCAGATCCATCATATATACTGACCAGTGGTATGAGTCCTCCTAGTCAGATCCATCATATATACTGACCAGTGGTATGAGTCCTCCTGGCCAGATCCATCATATATACTGACCAGTGGTATGAGTCCTCCTGGTCAGATCCATCATATATACTGACCAGTGGTATGAGTCCTCCTAGTCAGATCCATCATATATACTGACCAGTGGTATGAGTCCTCCTGTTCAGATCCATCATATATACTGACCAGTGGTATGAGTCCTCCTAGTCAGATCCATCATATATACTGACCAGTGGTATGAGTCCTCCTGTTCAGATCCACCATACATACTGACCAGTGGTATGAGTCCTCCTGTTCAGATCCATCATATATACTGACCAGTGGTATGAGTCATCTACTGACCAGTGGTATGAGTCCTCCTGGCCAGATCCATCATATATACTGACCAGTGGTATGAGTCCTCCTGGCCAGATCCATCATACATACTGACCAGTGGTATGAGTCCTCCTGGCCAGATCCACCATACATACTGACCAGTGGTATGAGTCCTCCTAGCCAGATCCATCATACATACTGACCAGTGGTATGAGTCCTCCTGTTCAGATCCACCATACATACTGACCAGTGGTATGAGTCCTCCTAGTCAGATCCATCATACATACTGACCAGTGGTATGAGTCCTCCTAGTCAGATCCATCATACATACTGACCAGTGGTATGAGTCCTCCTGGTCAGATCCATCATACATACTGACCAGTGGTATGAGTCCTCCTAGTCAGATCCACCATACATACTGACCAGTGGTATGAGTCCTCCTGGCCAGATCCACCATACATACTGACCAGTGGTATGAGTCCTCCTGGTCAGATCCATCATATATACTGACCAGTGGTATGAGTCCTCCTAGTCAGATCCATCATATATACTGACCAGTGGTATGAGTCCTCCTAGTCAGATCCACCATATATACTGACCAGTAGTATGAGTCCTCCTAGCCAGATCCATCATACATACTGACCAGTGGTATGAGTCCTCCTGGTCAGATCCATCATATATACTGACCAGTGGTATGAGTCCTCCTGGTCAGATCCATCATATATACTGACCAGTGGTATGAGTCCTCCTAGTCAGATCCATCATATATACTGACCAGTGGTATGAGTCCTCCTGTTCAGATCCATCATATATACTGACCAGTGGTATGAGTCCTCCTAGTCAGATCCATCATATATACTGACCAGTGGTATGAGTCCTCCTGTTCAGATCCACCATACATACTGACCAGTGGTATGAGTCCTCCTGTTCAGATCCATCATATATACTGACCAGTGGTATGAGTCCTCCTAGTCAGATCCATCATATATACTGACCAGTGGTATGAGTCCTCCTGTTCAGATCCATCATACATACTGACCAGTGGTATGAGTCCTCCTAGTCAGATCCACCATACATACTGACCAGTGGTATGAGTCCTCCTAGTCAGATCCACCATACATACTGACCAGTGGTATGAGTCCTCCTGGTCAGATCCATCATATATACTGACCAGTGGTATGAGTCCTCCTGTTCAGATCCACCATATATACTGACCAGTGGTATGAGTCGTCCTAGTCAGATCCATCATACATACTGACCAGTGGTATGAGTCCTCCTAGCCAGATCCACCATACATACTGACCAGTGGTATGAGTCCTCCTAGTCAGATCCATCATATATACTGACCAGTGGTATGAGTCCTCCTGTTCAGATCCATCATACATACTGACCAGTGGTATGAGTCCTCCTAGCCAGATCCACCATACATACTGACCAGTGGTATGAGTCCTCCTGTTCAGATCCATCATATATACTGACCAGTGGTATGAGTCCTCCTAGTCAGATCCATCATATATACTGACCAGTGGTATGAGTCCTCCTAGTCAGATCCATCATATATACTGACCAGTGGTATGAGTCCTCCTAGTCAGATCCATCATACATACTGACCAGTGGTATGAGTCCTCCTGTTCAGATCCATCATATATACTGACCAGTGGTATGACTCCTCCTGTTCAGATACATCATACATACTGACCAGTGGTATGAGTCCTCCTAGCCAGATCCATCATACATACTGACCAGTGGTATGAGTCCTCCTAGTCAGATCCATCATATATACTGACCAGTGGTATGAGTCCTCCTAGTCAGATCCATCATACATACTGACCAGTGGTATGAGTCCTCCTAGTCAGATCCATCATATATACTGACCAGTGGTATGAGTCCTCCTGTTCAGATCCATCATACATACTGACCAGTGGTATGAGTCCTCCTAGTCAGATCCACCATACATACTGACCAGTGGTATGAGTCCTCCTAGTCAGATCCACCATACCTACTGACCAGTGGTATGAGTCCTCCTGGTCAGATCCATCATATATACTGACCAGTGGTATGAGTCCTCCTGTTCAGATCCACCATATATACTGACCAGTGGTATGAGTCGTCCTAGTCAGATCCATCATACATACTGACCAGTGGTATGAGTCCTCCTAGCCAGATCCACCATACATACTGACCAGTGGTATGAGTCCTCCTAGTCAGATCCATCATATATACTGACCAGTGGTATGAGTCCTCCTGTTCAGATCCATCATACATACTGACCAGTGGTATGAGTCCTCCTAGCCAGATCCACCATACATACTGACCAGTGGTATGAGTCCTCCTGTTCAGATCCATCATATATACTGACCAGTGGTATGAGTCCTCCTAGTCAGATCCATCATATATACTGACCAGTGGTATGAGTCCTCCTAGTCAGATCCATCATATATACTGACCAGTGGTATGAGTCCTCCTAGTCAGATCCATCATACATACTGACCAGTGGTATGAGTCCTCCTGTTCAGATCCATCATATATACTGACCAGTGGTATGACTCCTCCTGTTCAGATCCATCATACATACTGACCAGTGGTATGAGTCCTCCTAGCCAGATCCATCATACATACTGACCAGTGGTATGAGTCCTCCTAGTCAGATCCATCATATATACTGACCAGTGGTATGAGTCCTCCTAGTCAGATCCATCATACATACTGACCAGTGGTATGAGTCCTCCTAGTCAGATCCATCATATATACTGACCAGTGGTATGAGTCCTCCTAGTCAGATCCACCATACATACTGACCAGTGGTATGAGTCCTCCTAGTCAGATCCACCATACATACTGACCAGTGGTATGAGTCCTCCTAGTCAGATCCACCATACATACTGACCAGTGGTATGAGTCCTCCTAGTCAGATCCATCATATATACTGACCAGTGGTATGAGTCCTCCTGGTCAGATCCATCATACATACTGACCAGTGTAGATTGAATTTAATTAATGAGTACATTAGAGGAATTATTTACATACTGACCAGTGAAGTTTCCACCTATGAGGTAAGGTATGAGTCCTCCCAGTCAGATCCATCACGCATACTCACCAGTGAAGTTTCCTCCGATGATGTAAGGTATAACTCCTCCTGGCCAGATCCTCTCAGCTCGGGAGGTTGCTGCTCTAGGAACACGACTCTTCACAACAACGCTCCAGGCATTCTCTGTTTTCCCCAATCTTGCTGACTTCACTCTATTCCCACTCTTTACGGCTTTCCCAGCCTTCCCAGTCTTTCCAGCAACAGCTTTCCCAGTCTGGGTCCTGGGACCGGAGGCTGATTCTTGACTGGAGTTCATAGGCCTATAGTCTGGAGGAGAGGAGAGGAGAGGAGAGGAGAGGAGAGGAGAGGAGAGGAGAGGAGAGAGAGAGAGAGAGAGAGAGAGGAGAGGAGAGGAGAGGAGAGGAGAGGAGAAGAGAAGAGAAGAGAAGAGAAGAGAAGAGAAGAGAAGAGAAGAGAAGAGAAGAGAAGAGAAGAGAAGAGAAGAGAGGAGAGGAGAGGAGAGGAGAGGAGAGGAGAGGAGAGGAGAGGAGAGGAGAGGAGAGGAGAGGAGAGGAGGGGAGAGGAGTCAAGCTAGCGGCTGTGTAAAGACTATAATAATATAATATATAGTAAATCTACAGCTGTGTAAAGACTATAATAATATAATATTTATTAATACTACATCTGTGTAAAGACTATAGTAATATAATATGTATTAATACTACATCTGTGTAAAGACTATAGTAATATAATATGTATTAATACTACATCTGTGTAAAGACTATAATAATATAATATATATTAATACTACATCTGTGTAAAGACTATAATAATATAATATATATTAATACTACAGCTGTGTAAAGACTATAATAATAAAATATTTATTAATACTACATCTGTGTAAAGACTATAGTAATATAATATTTATTAATACTACATCTGTGTAAAGACTATAGTAATATAATATTTATTAATACTACATCTGTGTAAAGACTATAATAATATAATATACAGTGGGGAGAACAAGTATTTGATACACTGCCGATTTTGCAGATTTTCCTACTTAAAAAGCATGTAGAGGTCTGTAATTTTTATCATAGGTACACTTCAACTGTGAGAGACGGAATCTAAAACAAAAATCCCGAAAATCACATTGTATGATTTTTAAGTAATTAATTAGCATTTTATTGCATGACATAAGTATTTGATACATCAGAAAAGCAGAACTTAATATTTGGTACAGAATCCTTTGTTTGCAATTACAGAGATCATACGTTTCCTGTAGTTCTTGACCAGGTTTGCACACACTGCAGCAGGGATTTTGGCCCACTCCTCCATACAGACCTTCTCCAGATCCTTCAGGTTTCGGGGCTGTCGCTGGGCAATACGGACTTTCAGCTCCCTCCAAAGATTTTCTATTGGGTTCAGGTCTGGAGACTGGCTAGGCCACTCCAGGACCTTGAGATACTTCTTACGGAGCCACTCCTTAGTTGCCCTGGCTGTGTGTTTCGGGTCGTTGTCATGCTGGAAGACCCAGCCACGACCCATCATCAATGCTCTTACTGAGGGAAGGAGGTTGTTGGCTAAGATCTCGCAATACATGGCCCCATCCATCCTCCCCTCAATACGGTGCAGTCGTCCTGTCCCCTTTGCAGAAAAGCATCCCCAAAGAATGATGTTTCCACCTCCATGCTTCACGGTTGGGATGGTGTTCTTGGGGTTGTACTCATCCTTCTTCTTCCTCCAAACACGGCGAGTGGAGTTTAGACCAAAAAGCTCTATTTTTGAATCATCAGACCACATGACCTTCTCCCATTCCTCCTCTGGATCATCCAGATGGTCATTGGCAAACTTCAGACGGGCCTGGACATGCGCCTGCTTGAGCAGGGGGACCTTGTGTGCGCTGCAGGATTTTAATCCATGACGGCGTAGTGTGTTACTAATGGTTTTCTTTGAGACTGTGGTCCCAGCTCTCTTCAGGTCATTGACCAGGTCCTGCCGTGTAGTTCTGGGCTGATCCCTCACCTTCCTCATGATCATTGATGCCCCACGAGGTGAGATCTTGCATGGAGCCCCAGACCGAGGGTGATTGACCATCATCTTGAACATCTTCTATTTTCTTCTATTTTCTAATAATTGCGCCAACAGTTGTTGCCTTCTCACCAAGCTGCTTGCCTATTGTCCTGTAGCCCATCCCAGCCTTGTGCAGGTCTACAATTTTATCCCTGATGTCCTTACACAGCTCTCTGGTCTTGGCCATTGTGGAGAGGTTGGAGTCTGTTTGATTGAGTGTGTGGACAGGTGTCTTTTATACAGGTAACGAGTTCAAACAGGTGCAGTTAATACAGGTAATGAGTGGAGAACAGGAGGGCTTCTTAAAGAAAAACTAACAGGTCTGTGAGAGCCGGAATTCTTACTGGTTGGTAGGTGATCAAATACTTATGTCATGCAATAAAATGCAAATGAATTACTTCAAAATCATACAATGTGATTTTCTGGATTTTTGTTTTAGATTCCGTCTCTCACAGTTGAAGTGTACCTATGATAAAAATTACAGACCTCTACATGCTTTGTAAGTAGGAAAACCTGCAAAATCGGCAGTGTATCAAATACTTGTTCTCCCCACTGTATATTAATACTACATCTGTGTAAAGACTATAATAATATAATACAATATATATATTAATACTACATCTGTGTAAAGACTATAATATTATAATATATATTAATACTACATCTGTGTAAAGACTATAATAATATAATATATATTAATACTACATCTGTGTAAAGACTATAATAATATAATATATATTACATTTACATTACATTTAAGTCATTTAGCTGACGCTCTTATCCAGAGCGACTTACAATTTGGAAAGTTCATACATATTCATCCTGGTCCCCCCGTGGGGAATGAACCCACAACCCTGGCGTTGCAAGCGCCATGCTCTACCAACTGAGCCACACGGGACCACATATTAATACTACATCTGTGTAAAAACTTTAACAATATCATATGTATTATTACTACATCTGTGTAAAGACTATAATAATATAATACAATATATATATTAATACTACATCTGTGTAAAGACTATAATAATATAATATTTATTAATACTACAGCTGTGTAAAGACTATAATAATATAATATATATTAATACTACATCTGTGTAAAGACTATAATAATATAATACAATATATATATATTAATACTACATCTGTGTAAAGACTATAATAATATAATATATATTAATACTACATCTGTGTAAAGACTATAATAATATAATATATATTAATACTACATCTGTGTAAAGACTATAATAATATAATATATATTAATACTACAGCTGTGTAAAGACTATAGTAATATAATATTTATTAATACTACATCTGTGTAAAGACTATAATAATATAATATATATTAATACTACAGCTGTGTAAAGACTATAATAATATAATATTTATTAATACTACATCTGTGTAAAGACTATAGTAATATAATATTTATTAATACTACATCTGTGTAAAGACTATAATAATATAATATTTATTAATACTACATCTGTGTAAAGACTATAATAATATAATATATAGTAATACTACATCTGTGTAAAGACTATAATAATATAATATATATTAATACTACATCTGTGTAAAGACTATAATAATATAATACAATATATATATTAATACTACATCTGTGTAAAGACTATAATAATATAATATATATTAATACTACATCTGTGTAAAGACTATAATAATATAATATATATTAATACTACATCTGTGTAGAGACTATAATAATATAATATTTATTAATACTACATCTGTGTAAAGACTATAATAATATAATATATATTAATACTACAGCTGTGTAAAGACTATAATAATAAAATATTTATTAATACTACATCTGTGTAAAGACTATAGTAATATAATATTTATTAATACTACATCTGTGTAAAGACTATAGTAATATAATATTTATTAATACTACATCTGTGTAAAGACTATAATAATATAATATATATTAATACTACATCTGTGTAAAGACTATAATATTATAATATATATTAATACTACATCTGTGTAAAGACTATAATAATATAATATATATTAATACTACATCTGTGTAAAGACTATAATAATATAATATATATTAATACTACATCTGTGTAAAAACTTTAACAATATCATATGTATTATTACTACATCTGTGTAAAGACTATAATAATATAATACAATATATATATTAATACTACATCTGTGTAAAGACTATAATAATATAATATTTATTAATACTACAGCTGTGTAAAGACTATAATAATATAATATATATTAATACTACATCTGTGTAAAGACTATAATAATATAATACAATATATATATTAATACTACATCTGTGTAAAGACTATAATAATATAATATATATTAATACTACATCTGTGTAAAGAAAATAATAATATAATATATATTAATACTACATCTGTGTAAAGACTATAATAATATAATATATATTAATACTACAGCTGTGTAAAGACTATAATAATATAATATATATTAATACTACAGCTGTGTAAAGACTATAATAATATAATATATATTAATACTACAGCTGTGTAAAGACTATAGTAATATAATATTTATTAATACTACATCTGTGTAAAGACTATAATAATATAATATATATTAATACTACAGCTGTGTAAAGACTATAATAATATAATATTTATTAATACTACATCTGTGTAAAGACTATAGTAATATAATATTTATTAATACTACATCTGTGTAAAGACTATAATAATATAATATTTATTAATACTACATCTGTGTAAAGACTATAATAATATAATATATAGTAATACTACATCTGTGTAAAGACTATAATAATATAATATATATTAATACTACATCTGTGTAAAGACTATAATAATAAAATATATATTAATACTACAGCTGTGTAAAGACTATAATAATATAATATATATTAATACTACAGCTGTGTAAAGACTATAATAATATAATATTTATTAATACTACATCTGTGTAAAGACTATAGTAATATAATATTTATTAATACTACATCTGTGTAAAGACTATAATAATATAATATTTATTAATACTACATCTGTGTAAAGACTATAATAATATAATATATAGTAATACTACATCTGTGTAAAGACTATAATAATATAATATATATTAATACTACAGCTGTGTAAAGACTATAATAATATAATATATATTAATACTACATCTGTGTAGAGACTATAATAATATAATATATATTAATACTACAGCTGTGTAAAGACTATAATAATATAATATTTATTAATACTACATCTGTGTAGAGACTATAATAATATAATATATATTAATACTACAGCTGTGTAAAGACTATAATAATATAATATATATTAATACTACATCTGTGTAGAGACTATAATAATATAATATATATTAATACTACAGCTGTGTAAAGACTATAATAATATAATATTTATTAATACTACATCAGTGTAGAGACTATAATAATATAATATATATTAATACTACAGCTGTGTAAAGACTATAATAATATAATATATATTAATACTACATCTGTGTAGAGACTATAATAATATAATATATATTAATACTACAGCTGTGTAAAGACTATAATAATATAATACAATATATATATTAATACTACATCTGTGTAAAGACTATAATAATATAATATATATTAATACTACATCTGTGTAAAGACTATAATAATATAATATATATTAATACTACATCTGTGTAGAGACTATAATAATATAATATATATTAATACTACAGCTGTGTAAAGACTATAATAATATAATATTTATTAATACTACATCTGTGTAAAGACTATAATAATATAATATATATTAATACTACAGCTGTGTAAAGACTATAATAATATAATATATATTAATACTACATCTGTGTAGAGACTATAATAATATAATATATATTAATACTACAGCTGTGTAAAGACTATAATAATATAATATATATTAATACTACATCTGTGTAGAGACTATAATAATATAATATATATTAATACTACAGCTGTGTAAAGACTATAATAATATAATATATATTAATACTACATCTGTGTAAAGACTATAATAATATAATATTTATTAATACTACATCTGTGTAAAGACTATAGTAATATAATATTTATTAATACTACATCTGTGTAAAGACTATAATAATATAATATTTATTAATACTACATCTGTGTAAAGACTATAATAATATAATATATATTAATACTACATCTGTGTAGAGACTATAATAATATAATATATATTAATACTACATCTGTGTAAAGACTATAATAATATAATATATAGTAATACTACATCTGTGTAAAGACTATAATAATATAATATATAGTAATACTACATCTGTGTAAAGACTATAATAATATAATATATAGTAATACTACATCTGTGTAAAGACTATAATAATATAATATATAGTAATACTACATCTGTGTAAAGACTATAATAATATAATATATAGTAATACTACATCTGTGTAAAGACTATAATAATATAATATATAGTAATACTACATCTGTGTAAAGACTATAATAATATAATATATATTAATACTACATCTGTGTAAAGACTATAATAATATAATATATAGTAATACTACATCTGTGTAAAGACTATAATAATATAATATATAGTAATACTACATCTGTGTAAAGACTATAATAATATAATATATATTAATACTACATCTGTGTAAAGACTATAATAATATAATATATAGTAATACTACATCTGTGTAAAGACTATAATAATATAATATATATTAATACTACAGCTGTGTAAAGACTATAATAATATAATATATATTAATACTACAGCTGTGTAAAGACTATAGTAATATAATATATATTAATACTACAGCTGTGTAAAGACTATAATAATATAATATATATTAATACTACATCTGTGTAAAGACTATAATAATATAATATATATTAATACTACATCTGTGTAAAGACTATAATAATATAATATATATTAATACTACATCTGTGTAAAGACTATAATAATATAATATATATTAATACTACATCTGTGTAGAGACTATAATAATATAATATATATTAATACTACATCTGTGTAGAGACTATAATAATATAATATATATTAATACTACATCTGTGTAAAGACTATAATAATATAATATATATTAATACTACATCTGTGTAAAGACTATAATAATATAATATATATTAATACTACATCTGTGTAAAGACTATAGTAATATAATATATATTAATACTACATCTGTGTAAAGACTATAGTAATATAATATATATTAATACTACATCTGTGTAAAGACTATAATAATATAATATATATTAATACTACATCTGTGTAGAGACTATAATAATATAATATATATTAATACTACATCTGTGTAAAGACTATAATAATATAATATATATTAATACTACAGCTGTGTAAAGACTATAATAATATAATATATATTAATACTACATCTGTGTAAAGACTATAATAATATAATATATATTAATACTACATCTGTGTAGAGACTATATAATATAATATATATTAATACTACATCTGTGTAAAGACTATAATAATATAATATATATTAATACTACAGCTGTGTAAAGACTATAATAATATAATATATATTAATACTACATCTGTGTAAAGACTATAATAATATAATATATATTAATACTACATCTGTGTAAAGACTATAATAATATAATATATATTAATACTACAGCTGTGTAAAGACTATAATAATATAATATATATTAATACTACATCTGTGTAGAGACTATAGTAATATAATATATATTAATACTACATCTGTGTAAAGACTATAATAATATAATATATATTAATACTACAGCTGTGTAAAGACTATAATAATATAATATATATTAATACTACATCTGTGTAAAGACTATAGTAATATAATATATATTAATACTACATCTGTGTAAAGACTATAATAATATAATATATATTAATACTATATAAAATACCCCATAACGGATATACCACATTTACATAAGTATTCAGACCCTTTACTCAGTACGTTGTTGAAGAACCTTTGGCAGCATTTACAGCCTTGAGTCTTCTTGGGTCTGACGCTACAAGCTTGGCACACCTGTATTAGGGGAGTTTCTCCCATTCTTCTCTGCAGATCCTCTCAAACTCTGTCAGGTTGGATGGGGAGCGTCGCTGCACAGCTATTTTCAGGTCTCTCCAGAGATGTTCTATCGGGTTCAAGTCCGGGATCTGGCTGGGCCACTCAAGGACATTCAGAGACTTGTCACGAAGCCACGCTGCGTTGTCTTGGCTGTGTGCATAGGGTCGTTGTCCTGTTGGAAGGTGAACCTTCGCCCCAAGTCTGAGGTCCTGAGCGCTCTGGAGCAGGTTTTCATCAAGGATCTCTCTGCACTTTGTTATCCTTCACGTGGCAGCATGTCAAGTCGCTTGTCTGTGACTAGTAGATTTTAACCTACTAATAACCTATTCATTTATTATGGAGCAAAGCCACAATGTCCTTGTTGTGAAGTGCAAACTGTTTTGTTTTGCTGGTGTCAAGATCACGGGTCTCCCTCAACTCGGGTAAAAATAAATTGCGCTATTTGCACTTCTTTACTTGAAGTTGACCAAAGTAACCGTCTCTCTGGCTGAACTCTGACCTGGGCTCTATCCTCAGCTCTCCCTCTGCAGAGTGTCTGGTCCAAGCTGCTCCTCTGATCTGGGTTCTATCCTCAGCAGAGTGTCTGGTCCAAGCTGCTCCTCTGATCTGGGTTCTATCCTCAGCAGAGTGTCTGGTCCAAGCTGCTCCTCTGACCTGGGTTCTATCCTCAGCAGAGTGGCTGGTCCAAGCTGCTCCTCTGACCTGGGTTCTATCCCCAGCAGAGTGTCTGTTCCAAGCTGCTCCTCTGATCTGGGTTCTATCCTCAGCAGAGTGTCTGGTCCAAGCTGCTCCTCTGATCTGGGTTCTATCCTCAGCAGAGTGTCTGGTCCAAGCTGCTCCTCTGATCTGGGTTCTATCCTCAGCAGAGTGTCTGGTCCAAGCTGCTCCTCTGATCTGGGTTCTATCCTCAGCAGAGTGTCTGGTCCAAGCTGCTCCTCTGATCTGGGTTCTATCCTCAGCAGAGTGTCTGGTCCAAGCTGCTCCTCTGACCTTGGTTCTATCCTCAGCAGAGTGTCTGGTCCAAGCTGCTCCTCTGACCTGGGTTCTATCCTCAGCAGAGTGTCTGGTCCAAGCTGCTCCTCTGATCTGGGTTCTATCCTCAGCAGAGTGTCTGGTCCAAGCTGCTCCTCTGATCTGGGTTCTATCCTCAGCAGAGTGTCTGGTCCAAGCTGCTCCTCTGATCTGGGTTCTATCCTCAGCAGAGTGTCTGGTCCAAGCTGCTCCTCTGACCTGGGTTCTATCCTCAGCAGAGTGTCTGGTTCAAGCTGCTCCTCTGATCTGGGTTCTATCCTCAGCAGAGTGTCTGGTCCAAGCTGCTCCTCTGATCTGGGTTCTATCCTCAGCAGAGTGTCTGGTCCAAGCTGCTCCTCTGATCTGGGTTCTATCCTCAGCAGAGTGTCTGGTCCAAGCTGCTCCTCTGACCTGGGTTCTATCCTCAGCAGAGTGTCTGGTCCAAGCTGCTCCTCTGATCTGGGATCTATCCTCAGCAGAGTGCCTGGTCCAAGCTGCTCCTCTGATCTGGGTTCTATCCTCAGCAGAGTGTCTGGTCCAAGCTGCTCCTCTGATCTGGGTTCTATCCTCAGCAGAGTGTCTGGTCCAAGCTGCTCCTCTGATCTGGGTTCTATCCTCAGCAGAGTGTCTGGTCCAAGCTGCTCCTCTGATCTGGGTTCTATCCTCAGCAGAGTGTCTGGTCCAAGCTGCTCCTCTGACCTGGGTTCTATCCTCAGCAGAGTGTCTGGTCCAAGCTGCTCCTCTGATCTGGGTTCTATCCTCAGCAGAGTGTCTGGTCCAAGCTGCTCCTCTGACCTGGGTTCTATCCTCAGCAGAGTGTCTGGTCCAAGCTGCTCCTCTGATCTGGGTTCTATCCTCAGCAGAGTGTCTGGTCCAAGCTGCTCCTCTGACCTGGGTTCTATCCTCTGCAGAGTGTCTGGTCCAAGCTGCTCCTCTGACCTGGGTTCTATCCTCAGCAGAGTGTCTGGTCCAAGCTGCTCCTCTGATCTGGGTTCTATCCTCAGCAGAGTGTCTGGTCCAAGCTGCTCCTCTGACCTGGGTTCTATCCTCAGCAGAGTGTCTGGTCCAAGCTGCTCCTCTGACCTGGGTTCTATCCTCAGCAGAGTGTCTGGTCCAAGCTGCTGCTCTGATCTGGGTTCTATCCTCAGCAGAGTGTCTGGTCCAAGCTGCTCCTCTGATCTGGGTTCTATCCTCAGCAGAGTGTCTGGTCCAAGCTGCTCCTCTGATCTGGGTTCTATCCTCAGCAGAGTGTCTGGTCCAAGCTGCTCCTCTGATCTGGGTTCTATCCTCAGCAGAGTGTCTCGTCCAAGCTGCTCCTCTGATCTGGGTTCTATCCTCAGCAGAGTGTCTGGTCCAAGCTGCTACTCTGACCTGGGTTCTATCCTCAGCAGAGTGTCTGGTCCAAGCTGCTCCTCTGACCTGGGTTCTATCCTCAGCAGAGTGTCTGGTCCAAGCTGCTCCTCTGATCTGGGTTCTATCCTCAGCAGAGTGTCTGGTCCAAGCTGTTCCTCTGACCTGGGTTCTATCCTCAGCAGAGTGTCTGGTCCAAGCTGCTACTCTGATCTGGGTTCTATCCTCAGCAGAGTGTCTGGTCCAAGCTGCTCCTCTGATCTGGGTTCTATCCTCAGCAGAGTGTCTGATCCAAGCTGTTCCTCTGACCTGGGTTCTATCCTCAGCAGAGTGTCTGTTCCAAGCAACTACTCTGATCTGGGTTCTATCCTCAGCAGAGTGTCTGGTCCAAGCTGCTCCTCTGATCTGGGTTCTATCCTCAGCAGAGTGTCTGGTCCAAGCTGCTCCTCTGATCTGGGTTCTATCCTCAGCAGAGTGTCTGGTCCAAGCTGCTCCTCTGATCTGGGTTCTATCCTCAGCAGAGTGTCTGATCCAAGCTGCTCCTCTGATCTGGGTTCTATCCTCAGCAGAGTGTCTGGTCCAAGCTGTTCCTCTGATCTGGGTTCTATCCTCAGCAGAGTGTCTGATCCAAGCTGCTCCTCTGATCTGGGTTCTATCCTCAGCAGAGTGTCTGGTCCAAGCTGCTCCTCTGATCTGGGTTCTATCCTCAGCAGAGTGTCTGGTCCAAGCTGCTCCTCTGATCTGGGTTCTATCCTCAGCAGAGTGTCTGGTCCAAGCTGCTCCTCTGATCTGGGTTCTATCCTCAGCAGAGTGTCTGGTCCAAGCTGCTCCTCTGACCTGGGTTCTATCCTCAGCAGAGTGTCTGGTCCAAGCTGCTCCTCTGATCTGGGTTCTATCCTCAGCAGAGTGTCTGGTCCAAGCTGCTCCTCTGACCTGGGTTCTATCCTCAGCAGAGTGGCTGGTCCAAGCTGCTCCTCTGATCTGGGATCTATCCCCAGCAGAGTGTCTGTTCCAAGCTGCTCCTCTGATCTGGGTTCTATCCTCAGCAGAGTGTCTGGTCCAAGCTGCTCCTCTGACCTGGGTTCTATCCTCAGCAGAGTGTCTGGTCCAAGCTGCTCCTCTGATCTGGGTTCTATCCTCAGCAGAGTGTCTGGTCCAAGCTGCTCCTCTGATCTGGGTTCTATCCTCAGCAGAGTGTCTGGTCCAAGCTGCTCCTCTGATCTGGGTTCTATCCTCAGCAGAGTGTCTGGTCCAAGCTGCTCCTCTGACCTGGGTTCTATACTCAGCAGAGTGTCTGGTCCAAGCTGCTCCTCTGACCTGGGTTCTATCCTCAGCAGAGTGTCTGGTCCAAGCTGCTCCTCTGATCTGGGTTCTATCCTCAGCAGAGTGTCTGGTCCAAGCTGTTCCTCTGATCTGGGTTCTATCCTCAGCAGAGTGTCTGGTCCAAGCTGCTCCTCTGATCTGGGTTCTATCCTCAGCAGAGTGTCTGGTCCAAGCTGCTCCTCTGACCTGGGTTCTATCCTCAGCAGAGTGTCTGGTTCAAGCTGCTCCTCTGATCTGGGTTCTATCCTCAGCAGAGTGTCTGGTCCAAGCTGCTCCTCTGATCTGGGTTCGATCCTCAGCAGAGTGTCTGGTCCAAGCTGCTCCTTTGATCTGGGTTCTATCCTCAGCAGAGTGTCTGGTCCAAGCTGCTCCTCTGATCTGGGTTCTATCCTCAGCAGAGTGTCTGGTCCAAGCTGCTCCTCTGATCTGGGTTCTATCCTCAGCAGAGTGCCTGGTCCAAGCTGCTCCTCTGATCTGGGTTCTATCCTCAGCAGAGTGTCTGGTCCAAGCTGCTCCTCTGACCTGGGTTCTATCCTCAGCAGAGTGTCTGGTCCAAGCTGCTCCTCTGACCTGGGTTCTATCCTCAGCAGAGTGTCTGGTCCAAGCTGCTCCTCTGATCTGGGTTCTATCCTCAGCAGAGTGTCTGGTCCAAGCTGCTCCTCTGATCTGGGTTCTATCCTCAGCAGAGTGTCTGGTCCAAGCTGCTCCTCTGACCTGGGTTCTATCCTCAGCAGAGTGTCTGGTCCAAGCTGCTCCTCTGATCTGGGTTCTATCCTCAGCAGAGTGTCTGATCCAAGCTGTTCCTCTGACCTGGGTTCTATCCTCAGCAGAGTGTCTGGTCCAAGCTGCTCCTCTGATCTGGGTTCGATCCTCAGCAGAGTGTCTGGTCCAAGCTGCTCCTCTGATCTGGGTTCTATATTCAGCAGAGTGTCTGGTCCAAGCTGCTCCTCTGATCTGGGTTCTATCCTCAGCAGAGTGTCTGGTCCAAGCTGCTCCTCTGATCTGGGTTCTATCCTCAGCAGAGTGTCTGGTCCAAGCTGCTCCTCTGATCTGGGTTCTATCCTCAGCAGAGTGTCTGGTCCAAGCTGCTCCTCTGATCTGGGTTCTATCCTCAGCAGAGTGTCTGGTCCAAGCTGCTCCTCTGATCTGGGTTCTATCCTCAGCAGAGTGTCTGGTCCAAGCTGCTCCTCTGACCTGGGTTCTATACTCAGCAGAGTGTCTGGTCCAAGCTGCTCCTCTGACCTGGGTTCTATCCTCAGCAGAGTGTCTGGTCCAAGCTGCTCCTCTGATCTGGGTTCTATCCTCAGCAGAGTGTCTGGTCCAAGCTGCTCCTCTGATCTGGGTTCTATCCTCAGCAGAGTGTCTGGTCCAAGCTGCTCCTCTGATCTGGGTTCTATCCTCAGCAGAGTGTCTGGTCCAAGCTGCTCCTCTGATCTGGGTTCTATCCTCAGCAGAGTGTCTGGTCCAAGCTGCTCCTCTGACCTGGGTTCTATCCTCAGCAGAGTGTCTGGTCCAAGCTGCTCCTCTGATCTGGGTTCGATCCTCAGCAGAGTGTCTGGTCCAAGCTGCTCCTTTGATCTGGGTTCTATCCTCAGCAGAGTGTCTGGTCCAAGCTGCTCCTCTGACCTGGGTTCTATCCTCAGCAGAGTGTCTGGTCCAAGCTGCTCCTCTGATCTGGGTTCTATCCTCAGCAGAGTGTCTGGTCCAAGCTGCTCCTCTGATCTGGGTTCTATCCTCAGCAGAGTGTCTGGTCCAAGCTGTTCCTCTGATCTGGGTTCTATCCTCAGCAGAGTGTCTGGTCCAAGCTGCTCCTCTGATCTGGGTTCTATCCTCAGCAGAGTGTCTGGTCCAAGCTGCTCCTCTGATCTGGGTTCTATCCTCAGCAGAGTGTCTGGTCCAAGCTGCTACTCTGATCTGGGTTCTATCCTCAGCAGAGTGTCTGGTCCAAGCTGCTCCTCTGATCTGGGTTCTATCCTCAGCAGAGTGTCTGGTCCAAGCTGCTCCTCTGATCTGGGTTCTATCCTCAGCAGAGTGTCTGGTCCAAGCTGCTCCTCTGATCTGGGTTCTATCCTCAGCAGAGTGTCTGGTCCAAGCTGCTCCTCTGATCTGGGTTCTATCCTCAGCAGAGTGTCTGGTCCAAGCTGCTCCTCTGACCTGGGTTCTATCCTCAGCAGAGTGTCTGGTCCAAGCTGCTCCTCTGATCTGGGTTCTATCCTCAGCAGAGTGTCTGGTCCAAGCTGCTCCTCTGACCTGGGTTCTATCCTCAGCAGAGTGTCTGGTCCAAGCTGCTCCTCTGACCTGGGTTCTATCCTCAGCAGAGTGTCTGGTCCAAGCTGCTCCTCTGATCTGGGTTCTATCCTGAGCAGAGTGTCTGGTCCAAGCTGCTCCTCTGATCTGGGTTCTATCCTCAGCAGAGTGTCTGGTCCAAGCTGCTCCTCTGATCTGGGTTCTATCCTCAGCAGAGTGTCTGGTCCAAGCTGCTCCTCTGATCTGGGTTCTATCCTCAGCAGAGTGTCTGGTCCAAGCTGCTCCTCTGATCTGGGTTCTATCCTCAGCAGAGTGTCTGGTCCAAGCTGCTCCTCTGATCTGGGTTCTATCCTCAGCAGAGTGTCTGGTCCAAGCTGCTCCTCTGACCTGGGTTCTATACTCAGCAGAGTGTCTGGTCCAAGCTGCTCCTCTGACCTGGGTTCTATCCTCAGCAGAGTGTCTGGTCCAAGCTGCTCCTCTGATCTGGGTTCTATCCTCAGCAGAGTGTCTGGTCCAAGCTGCTCCTCTGATCTGGGTTCTATCCTCAGCAGAGTGTCTGGTCCAAGCTGCTCCTCTGATCTGGGTTCTATCCTCAGCAGAGTGTCTGGTCCAAGCTGCTCCTCTGACCTGGGTTCTATCCTCAGCAGAGTGTCTGGTCCAAGCTGCTCCTCTGATCTGGGTTCTATCCTCAGCAGAGTGTCTGGTCCAAGCTGCTCCTCTGATCTGGGTTCGATCCTCAGCAGAGTGTCTGGTCCAAGCTGCTCCTTTGATCTGGGTTCTATCCTCAGCAGAGTGTCTGGTCCAAGCTGCTCCTCTGACCTGGGTTCTATCCTCAGCAGAGTGTCTGGTCCAAGCTGCTCCTCTGATCTGGGTTCTATCCTCAGCAGAGTGTCTGGTCCAAGCTGCTCCTCTGATCTGGGTTCTATCCTCAGCAGAGTGTCTGGTCCAAGCTGTTCCTCTGATCTGGGTTCTATCCTCAGCAGAGTGTCTGGTCCAAGCTGCTCCTCTGATCTGGGTTCTATCCTCAGCAGAGTGTCTGGTCCAAGCTGCTCCTCTGATCTGGGTTCTATCCTCAGCAGAGTGTCTGGTCCAAGCTGCTACTCTGATCTGGGTTCTATCCTCAGCAGAGTGTCTGGTCCAAGCTGCTCCTCTGATCTGGGTTCTATCCTCAGCAGAGTGTCTGGTCCAAGCTGCTCCTCTGATCTGGGTTCTATCCTCAGCAGAGTGTCTGGTCCAAGCTGCTCCTCTGATCTGGGTTCTATCCTCAGCAGAGTGTCTGGTCCAAGCTGCTCCTCTGATCTGGGTTCTATCCTCAGCAGAGTGTCTGGTCCAAGCTGCTCCTCTGACCTGGGTTCTATCCTCAGCAGAGTGTCTGGTCCAAGCTGCTCCTCTGATCTGGGTTCTATCCTCAGCAGAGTGTCTGGTCCAAGCTGCTCCTCTGACCTGGGTTCTATCCTCAGCAGAGTGTCTGGTCCAAGCTGCTCCTCTGACCTGGGTTCTATCCTCAGCAGAGTGTCTGGTCCAAGCTGCTCCTCTGATCTGGGTTCTATCCTCAGCAGAGTGTCTGGTCCAAGCTGCTCCTCTGATCTGGGTTCTATCCTCAGCAGAGTGTCTGGTCCAAGCTGCTCCTCTGACCTGGGTTCTATACTCAGCAGAGTGTCTGGTCCAAGCTGCTCCTCTGACCTGGGTTCTATCCTCAGCAGAGTGTCTGGTCCAAGCTGCTCCTCTGATCTGGGTTCTATCCTCAGCAGAGTGTCTGGTCCAAGCTGCTCCTCTGATCTGGGTTCTATCCTCAGCAGAGTGTCTGGTCCAAGCTGCTCCTCTGATCTGGGTTCTATCCTCAGCAGAGTGTCTGGTCCAAGTTGCTCCTCTGACCTGGGTTCTATCCTCAGCAGAGTGTCTGGTCCAAGCTGCTCCTCTGATCTGGGTTCTATCCTCAGCAGAGTGTCTGGTCCAAGCTGCTCCTCTGATCTGGGTTCGATCCTCAGCAGAGTGTCTGGTCCAAGTTGCTCCTTTGATCTGGGTTCTATCCTCAGCAGAGTGTCTGGTCCAAGCTGCTCCTCTGACCTGGGTTCTATCCTCAGCAGAGTGTCTGGTCCAAGCTGCTCCTCTGATCTGGGTTCTATCCTCAGCAGAGTGTCTGGTCCAAGCTGCTCCTCTGATCTGGGTTCTATCCTCAGCAGAGTGTCTGGTCCAAGCTGTTCCTCTGATCTGGGTTCTATCCTCAGCAGAGTGTCTGGTCCAAGCTGCTCCTCTGATCTGGGTTCTATCCTCAGCAGAGTGTCTGGTCCAAGCTGCTCCTCTGATCTGGGTTCTATCCTCAGCAGAGTGTCTGGTCCAAGCTGCTCCTCTGATCTGGGTTCTATCCTCAGCAGAGTGTCTGGTCCAAGCTGCTCCTCTGATCTGGGTTCTATCCTCAGCAGAGTGTCTGGTCCAAGCTGCTCCTCTGATCTGGGTTCTATCCTCAGCAGAGTGTCTGGTCCAAGCTGCTCCTCTGATCTGGGTTCTATCCTCAGCAGAGTGTCTGGTCCAAGCTGCTCCTCTGATCTGGGTTCTATCCTCAGCAGAGTGTCTGGTCCAAGCTGCTCCTCTGACCTGGGTTCTATCCTCAGCAGAGTGTCTGGTCCAAGCTGCTCCTCTGATCTGGGTTCTATCCTCAGCAGAGTGTCTGGTCCAAGCTGCTCCTCTGATCTGGGTTCTATCCTCAGCAGAGTGTCTGGTCCAAGCTGCTCCTCTGATCTGGGTTCTATCCTCAGCAGCTGTGTTTCCTGGCCCGTCTTTCTTTAATTTAAAGGGGTATCAACCAGATTCCTTTCCCAATGGCTTCCTCAGGCTGTGACCAGGCTTTAGACATAGTTTCAGGCTTTTATTTTGAAAAATGAACGAGATGTTTCATAAGTAGTCAGGTGTCCTCTGAATAGTTCCTGCGTGCGAGAGGGGCTCTCCATTTTCCTTTTCTCTCCTAAAGAATAGGTTACGGTCCGGTTGAAATATTATCGATTATGTTTGTTAAAATCAACCTGAGGATTGATTATAAAAAACATTTGACATGTTTCTACGACCATTATGGATACTCTTTGGAATTTGTGGAACGGAACGAGGCTTTGGTTTTATGAACATAACACGCAACCCAAATGGCGTTTTTTTGTTGTAAAAGTAATATTTATCGAACAAAAATAACATTTATTGTGTAACTGGGAGTCTCGTGAGTGCAAACATCCGAAGATTATCAAAGGTAAGCGATTAATTTTATTGCTTTTCTGACTTTCGTGACCAAGCTAACCAAGCTAATATGGTGGTGGTCCCGTGTGGCTCAGTTGGTAGAGCATGGCGCTTGCAACGCCAGGGTTGTGGGTTCATTCCCCACGGGGGGACCAGGATGAATATGTATGAACTTTCCAATTTGTAAGTCGCTCTGGATAAGAGCGTCTGCTAAATGACTTAAATGTTAAATGTAAATGTAATATAAGACTAGCTTGTTGTAGCATTGAAAGCTACACTCACAAAAGCTTGGATTCCTTTCGCTGCAATGCATATTTTCAAAATCTGACACGATAGGTGGATTAACAACAAGCTAAACTGTGTTTTGGTATATTTCACTTGTGATTGCATGATTATAAATATTTTTAGTAATATTTTTGCATTTGGCGGCCTGCAATTCTAGCGGTTGTTTAGGAAAGTGATCCCGCTAATGGAATTCGTAGCGCAGAGAAGTTAAAGACCCCCCCTTTGCTCTCTGTATCTGTGATTGGCTGTTACATACCCCCCATCTTCTCTCAGTATCTGTGATTGGCTGTTATAGACTCCAGAGGTGTGACATACAACACTTCTATTCCACTGCCATGGCCCTCATCCCTCCCTCTCTCCTTCCCTCTCCCCTCATCCCTCCCTCTCTCCTTCCCTCTCCTCTCATCCCTCCCTCTCTCCTTCCCTCTCATCCCTCCCTCTCTCCTTCCCTCTCCCCTCATCCCTCCCTCTCTCCTTCCCTCTCCTCTCATCCCTCCCTCTCTCCTTCCCTCTCATCCCTCCCTCTCTCCTTCCCTCTCCCCTCATCCCTCCCTCTCTCCTTCCCTCTCCTCTCATCCCTCCCTCTCTCCTTCCCTCTCATCCCTCCCTCTCTCCTTCCCTCTCCCCTCATCCCTCCCTCTCTCCTTCCCTCTCCTCTCATCCCTCCCTCTCTCCTTCCCTCTCATCCCTCCCTCTCTCCTTCCCTCTCCCCTCATCCCTCCCTCTCTCCTTCCCTCTCATCCCTTCCTCTCTCCTTCCCTCTCATCCCTCCCTCTCTCCTTCCCTCTCCCCTCATCCCTCCCTCTCTCCTTCCCTCTCCTCTCATCCCTCCCTCTCTCCTTCCCTCTCCTCTCATCCCTCCCTCTCTCCTTCCCTCTCCTCTCTCCCTCTCTCCTTCCCTCTCCTCTCTCCCTCTCTCCTTCCCTCTCATCCCTCCCTCTCTCCTTCCCTCTCCTCTCTCCCTCTCTCCTTCCCTCTCCCCTCATCCCTCCCTCTCTCCTTCCCTCTCCTCCCTCCCTCTCTCCTTCCCTCTCCTCTCTCCCTCTCTCCTTCCCTCTCCTCTCTCCCTCTCTCCTTCCCTCTCCTCTCTCCCTCTCTCCTTCCCTCTCCCCTCATCCCTCCCTCTCTCCTTCCCTCTCATCCCTCCCTCTCTCCTTCCCTCTCCTCTCTCCCTCTCTCCTTCCCTCTCCTCTCTCCCTCTCTCCTTCCCTCTCCCCTCATCCCTCCCTCTCTCCTTCCCTCTCCTCTCTCCCTCTCTCCTTCCCTCTCCTCTCTCCCTCTCTCCTTCCCTCTCCTCTCTCCTTCCCTCTCCTCTCATCCCTCCCTCTCCTCTCATTCCTCCCTCCCTCTCTCCTTCCCTCTCCTCTCATCCCTCCCTCTCCTCTCATTCCTCCCTCCCTCTCTCCTTCCCTCTCCTCTCTCCCTCTCTCCTTCCCTCTCCTCTCTCCCTCTCTCCTTCCCTCTCCTCTCTCCTTCCCTCTCCTCTCTCCCTCTCTCTCCTCTCATCCCTCCCTCTCCTCTCATCCCTCCCTCTACTCTCATCCCTCTCTCCTTCAGACAGACAGACAGACAGACAGACAGACAGACAGACAGACAGACAGACAGACAGACAGACAGACAGACAGACAGACAGACAGACAGACAGACAGACAGACAGACAGACAGGGAAGGAGACAGACAGACAGACAGACAGACAGACAGACAGACAGACAGACAGACAGACAGACAGACAGACAGACAGACAGACAGACAGACAGACAGACAGACAGACAGACAGACTCACCAGTCGTCTGTCCTTGTCTGGAGTGTGTGTGAGTGTGTGTGTGAGTGTGTGTGTGTTGCGTCACGTCTATTGTCCTGTCGATCTGAAACATCCGCAGATCCTCCTCGTCCAACGCAATGTCTCCCCAAAACGCAACTGAAAAGAAAAATCTTCATCATCACCACCATCATACCCATCATCATCCCCAACATCATTACATCATTACCTTCATCATTACATCATTACACCATCATCCCCATCCTCCCCATCAGCACCATCATCATACCCATCATCATCCCCAACATCATTACATCATTACCTTCATCATTACATCATTACACCATCATCATCATCATCACCATCCCCACCATCACCATCATCCCCATCATCATCACCATCATCATCCCCATCATCACCATCATCCCCATCATCATCCCCATCATCCCCATCCTCACCATCATCATTCCAATAATCACCATCCCCACCATCATCCCCATCATCATCCCCACTATCATATCCATCATCATCCCCACCATCATCCCCATCATCCCCATCATCTCCATCATCATCACCATAATCACCATCCCCAACATCATCCCCATCATCCTCCCCACCATCATCCCCATCATCATCCCCATCATCCCCATCATCCCCATCATCACCATCATCATTCCAATAATCACCATCCCCACCATCCCCACCATCATCATCCCCATCATCACCATCATCCCCATCATCATCCCCATCCTTCACCATCATCATTCCAATAATCACCATCCTCACCATCATCATTCCAATAATCACCATCCCCACAATCATCCCCATCATCATCCCCACTATCATCCCCATCATCATCCCCACCATCATCCCCATCATCTCCATCATCTCCATCATCATCACCATAATCACCATCCCCAACATCATCCCCATCATCCTCCCCACCATCATCCCCATCATCACCATCATCATCCCCATCATCTCCATCATCATCACCATAATCACCATCCCCACCATCATCCCCATCATCATCCCCATCATAACCATCCTCACCATCATCATTCCAATAATCACCATCCCCATCATCATCCCCATCATCATCCCCACTATCATCCCCATCATCATCCCCACCATCATCCCCATCATCACCATCATCCCCATCACCACCATCATCCCCATTATCACCATCCCCACTATCATCCCCACCATCATCCCCATCATCATCACCATAATCACCATTATCACCATTATCACCATCATCCCCATCATCCCCACCATCATCCCCACCAACATCCCCATAATCACCATCATCCCCACCATCATCCCCATCATCTCCATCATCATCACCATCATCCCCATCATCCCCACCATCATCCCCACCAACATCCCCATAATCACCATCATCCCCACCATCATCCCCATCATCTCCATCATCATCACCATAATCACCATCCCCATCACCACCATATCAGTCATCCCCATCATCACCATCATCCCCATCATCACCATCATCCCCATCATCACCATCATCCCCATCATCCCCATCATCACCATCATCCCCATCATATCCATCATCACCATCATCACCATCATCCCCACCATCATCCCCATCATCACCATCATCCCCATCATCCCCATCATATCCATCATCCCCATCATATCCATCATCCCCATCATCATTCCCATCATCCCCACCATCATCCCCATCATCACCATCATCCCCATCATCCCCATCATATCCATCATATCCATCATATCCATCATCCCCACCATCATCCCCATCATATCCATCATCACCATCATCCCCATCATCCCCATCATATCCATCATCACCATCATCCCCATCATATCCATCATCACCATCATCCCCATCATATCCATCATCACCATCATCCCCACCATCATCCAAATCATATCCATCATATCCATCATCCCCATCATATCCATCATCACCATCATCACCATCATCCCCATCATCACCATCATCCCCATCATCATCACCAACACCATCATCCCCATCATCACCATCATCCCCATCATCCCCATCATATCCATCATCCCCATCATCCCCATCATATCCATCATGACCATCATCCCCATCATATCCATCATCACCATCATCCCCATCATCCCCATCATATCCATCATCACCATCATCCCCATCATATCCATCATCACCATCATCACCATCATCCCCACCATCATATCCATCATCACCATCATCCCCACCATCATCCCCATCATATCCATCATCCCCATCATCCCCACCATATCCATCATCCCCATCACCATCCCCATCATCCCATTCATCATCATCATCACCATCATCCCCATCATCACCATCATCACCATCCCCATCATCACCATCATCCCCATCATCATAATCCCCATCAACACCATCATCTCTACTACTACTACTAATACTACTACTACTACTACTACTACTACTACTACTTTTACTACCATTACTACAACTACTACTACTACTACTACTACCGCTACTACTAATACCACTACTACTACTACTACTACTACTATTAATACTACTACTACTACTACTACTACTACCGCTACTACTACTACTACTACTACTACTACTACTACTACTACTACTACTACTACTACTACCACTACTACTACTACTACTACTACTACTACTACTACTACTATTACTACTACTACTACTACTACTACTACTACTTCTACTACTACGACTTCTACTTCTACTACTAACACTAATACTACTAATACTATTAGTACTACTTCTACTACTACTACTACTACTAGTACTACTACTTCTACTACTAGTACTACTACTGCTACTAGTACTACTACTACTACTACTACTGATACTAGTACTAGATACTAACAGGCCTGCTACTAGTACTACTACTACTACTACTACTACTACTACTAGTACTACTACTTCTACTACTAGTACTACTACTGCTACTAGTACTACTACTACTACTACTACTGCTACTAGTACTAGATACTAACAGGCCTGCTACTGCTGTACTTAACACCTAACCTTTACAGAACGTGTGAGTAATCTTTATGTGTCCAGTGTAGCAGGTAGTAAATACAAATGTTTTCCATACGAGGAAGGAGGAGAGGGTGGAGGGGGAGACAACGGGGTGGGGAGGGGGAGACAACGGGGAGGGGGGGAGACAACGGGGGGGGGGGAGTCAACGGGGGGGGGGGAGTCAACGGGGTGGGGGGGGAGACAACGGGGTGGAGGGAGAGACAACGGGTGGGGGGGAGACAACGGGTGGGGGAGACAACGGGGTGGAGGGAGAGACAACGGGTGGAGGGAGAGACAACGGGTGGGGGGGAGACAACGGGGTGGAGGGAGAGACAACGGGTGGAGGGAGAGACAACGGGTGGGGGGGAGACAACGGGGTGGAGGGAGAGACAACGGGTGGAGGGAGAGACAATGGGTGGGGGGGAGACAACGGGGTGGAGGGAGAGACAACGGGTGGAGGGAGAGACAACGGGTGGGGGGGAGACGACGGGGTGGAGGGAGAGACAACGGGGTGGGGGGGGAGACAACGGGTGGGGGGGAGACGACGGGGTGGAGGGGGAGACAACGGGTGGAGGGAGAGACAACGGGGTGGAGGGAGAGACAACGGGGTGGGGGGAGAGACAACGGGTGGAGGGAGAGACAACGGGGTGGAGGGAGAGACAACGGGGTGGGGGGAGAGACAACGGGGTGGAGGGAGAGACAACGGGTGGAGGGAGAGACAATGGGTGGGGGGGAGACAACGGGGTGGAGGGAGAGACAACGGGTGGAGGGAGAGACAACGGGTGGGGGGGAGACGACGGGGTGGAGGGAGAGACAACGGGGTGGGGGGGAGACAACGGGTGGGGGGGAGACGACGGGGTGGAGGGGGAGACAACGGGTGGAGGGAGAGACAACGGGGTGGGGGGAGAGACAACGGGGTGGGGGGAGAGACAACGGGTGGAGGGAGAGACAACGGGGTGGAGGGAGAGACAACGGGGTGGGGGGAGAGACAACGGGTGGAGGGAGAGACAACGGGGTGGAGGGAGAGACAACGGGGTGGAGGGAGAGACAACGGGGTGGAGGGAGAGACAACGGGGTGGAGGGAGAGACAACGGGTGGAGGGAGAGACAACGGGGTGGAGGGAGAGACAACGGGGTGGAGGGAGAGACAACGGGGTGGAGGGAGAGACAACGGGGTGGAGGGAGAGACAACGGGGTGGAGGGAGAGACAACGGGGTGGAGGGGGAGACAACACACACACAAACACACACACACACACACACACACACACACACACACACACACACACACACACACACACACACACACACACACACACTCAGCTTCCTCTGGCACTAAGCGCCTCATTAAGGAGAGGTCACACTGCAGGGGGTCCATATCTACCACTCAGCTTCCTCTGGCACTAAGCTCCTCATTAAGGAGAGGTCACACTGCAGGGGGTCCATATCTACCACTCAGCTTCCTCTGGCACTAAGCTCCTCATTAAGGAGAGGTCACACTGCAGGGGGTCCATATCTACCACTCAGCTTCCTCTGGCACTAAGCTCCTCATTAAGGAGAGGTCACACTGCAGGGGGTCCATATCTATCACTCAGCTTCCTCTGGCACTAAGCTCCTCATTAAGGAGAGGTCACACTGCAGGGGGTCCATATCTATCACTCAGCTTCCTCTGGCACTAAGCTCCTCATTAAGGAGAGGTCACACTGCAGGGGGTCCATATCTACCACTCAGCTTCCTCTGGCACTAAGCTCCTCATTAAGGAGAGGTCACACTGCAGGGGGTCCATATCTATCACTCAGCTTACTCTGGCACTAAGCTCCTCATTAAGGAGAGGTCACACTGCAGGGGGTCCATATCTACCACTCAGCTTCCTCTGGCACTAAGCTCCTCATTAAGGAGAGGTCACACTGCAGGGGGTCCATATCTATCACTCAGCTTCCTCTGGCACTAAGCTCCTCATTAAGGAGAGGTCACACTGCAGGGGGTCCATATCTACCACTCAGCTTCCTCTGGCACTAAGCTCCTCATTAAGGAGAGGTCACACTGCAGGGGGTCCATATCTACCACTCAGCTTCCTCTGGCACTAAGCTCCTCATTAAGGAGAGGTCACACTGCAGGGGGTCCATATCCATCACTCAGCTTCCTCTGGCACTAAGCTCCTCATTAAGGAGAGATCACACTGCAGGGGGTCCATATCTATCACTCAGCTTCCTCTGGCACTGAGCTCCTCATTAAGGAGAGGTCACACTGCAGGGGGTCCATATCTACCACTCAGCTTCCTCTGGCACTAAGCTCCTCATTAAGGAGAGGTCACACTGCAGGGGGTCCATATCTATCACTCAGCTTCCTCTGGCACTAAGCTCCTCATTAAGGAGAGGTCACACTGCAGGGGGTCCATATCTATCACTCAGCTTCCTCTGGCACTAAGCTCCTCATTAAGGAGAGGTCACACTGCAGGGGGTCCATATCTACCACTCAGCTTCCTCTGGCACTAAGCTCCTCATTAAGGAGAGATCACACTGCAGGGGGTCCATATCTATCACTCAGCTTCCTCTGGCACTAAGCTCCTCATTAAGGAGAGGTCACACGGCAGGGGGTCCATATCTATCACTCAGCTTCCTCTGGCACTAAGCTCCTCATTAAGGAGAGATCACACTGCAGGGGGTCCATATCTATCACTCAGCTTCCTCTGGCACTAAGCTCCTCATTAAGGAGAGGTCACACTGCAGGGGGTCCATATCTATCACTCAGCTTCCTCTGGCACTAAGCTCCTCATTAAGGAGAGGTCACACTGCAGGGGGTCCATATCTACCGCTCAGCTTCCTCTGGCACTAAGCTCCTCATTAAGGAGAGGTCACACTGCAGGGGGTCCATATCTACCACTCAGCTTCCTCTGGCACTAAGCTCCTCATTAAGGAGAGGTCACACTGCAGGGGGTCCATATCTATCACTCAGCTTCCTCTGGCACTACGCTCCTCATTAAGGAGAGGTCACACTGCAGGGGGGTCCATATCTATCACTCAGCTTCCTCTGGCACTGAGCTCCTCATTAAGGAGAGGTCACACTGCAGGGGGTCCATATCTACCACTCAGCTTCCTCTGGCACTAAGCTCCTCATTAAGGAGAGGTCACACTGCAGGGGGTCCATGTCTATCACTCAGCTTCCTCTGGCACTAAGCTCCTCATTAAGGAGAGGTCACACTGCAGGGGGTCCATATCTATCACTCAGCTTCCTCTGGCACTGAGCTCCTCATTAAGGAGAGGTCACACTGCAGGGGGTCCATATCTATCACTCAGCTTCCTCTGGCACTAAGCTCCTCATTAAGGAGAGGTCACACTGCAGGGGGTCCATATCTAACACTCAGCTTCCTCTGGCACTAAGCTCCTCATTAAGGAGAGGTCACACTGCAGGGGGTCCATATCTACCACTCAGCTTCCTCTGGCACTAAGCTCCTCATTAAGGAGAGGTCACACTGCAGGGGGTCCATATCTACCACTCAGCTTCCTCTGGCACTAAGCTCCTCATTAAGGAGAGGTCACACTGCAGGGGGTCCATATCTATCAGTCAGCTTCCTCTGGCACTAAGCTCCTCATTAAGGAGAGGTCACAATGCAGGGGGTCCATATCTACCACTCAGCTTCCTCTGGCACTAAGCTCCTCATTAAGGAGAGGTCACACTGCAGGGGGTCCATATCTACCACTCAGCTTCCTCTGGCACTAAGCTCCTCATTAAGGAGAGGTCACACTGCAGGGGGTCCATATCTACCACTCAGCTTCCTCTGGCACTAAGCTCCTCATTAAGGAGAGGTCACACTGCAGGGGGTCCATATCTATCACTCAGCTTCCTCTGGCACTGAGCTCCTCATTAAGGAGAGGTCACACTGCAGGGGGTCCATATCTATCACTCAGCTTCCTCTGGCACTGAGCTCCTCATTAAGGAGAGGTCACACTGCAGGGGGTCCATATCTATCACTCAGCTTCCTCTGGCACTGAGCTGCTCATTAAGGAGAGGTCACACTACAGGGGGTCCATATCTACCACTCAGCTTCCTCTGGCACTAAGCTCCTCATTAAGGAGAGGTCACACTGCAGGGGGTCCATATCTACCACTCAGCTTCCTCTGGCACTGAGCTCCTCATTAAGGAGAGGTCACACTGCAGGGGGTCCATATCTATCACTCAGCTTCCTCTGGCACTGAGCTCCTCATTAAGGAGAGGTCACACTGCAGGGGGTCCATATCTACCACTCAGCTTCCTCTGGCACTAAGCTCCTCATTAAGGAGAGGTCACACTGCAGGGGGACGCTATCTGGTGTGGTGTTTCATGAGATGATGTGTGTCAGGTGTATGGTCTATGGTGTGTGGTGTGGTTTGTGGTGTGGTTTGTGGTGTGTGGTGTGTGGTGTGGTTTGTGGTGTGGTTTGTGGTGTGTGGTGTCAGGTGTATCGTGTGTGGTGTGGTATGTGTGTGGTGTGATATGTCAGGTGTACGGTCTATGGTGTGTGGTGAGGTGTATGGTGTGTGGTGTGTGGTTTGTGATGTGTGGTGTGTAGTATGTGGTGTGTGGTGTGTGGTATGTGGTGTGTGGTGTTTAGTATGTGGTGTGTGGTGTGTAGTATGTGGTGTTTGGTGTGTAGTATGTGGTGTGTAGTGTGGTTTGTGGTGTGTGGTGTGTAGTATGTGGTGTGGTGTGTGGTGTGTAGTATGTGGTGTGTGGTATGTGGTGTGTGGTGTGTAGTATGTGGTATGTGGTATGTGGTGTGTGGTGTTTAGTATGTGGTGTGTGGTGTGTAGTATGTGGTGTGTGGTGTGTGGTGTGGTGTGTGGTGTGGTGTGTGGTGTGGTGTGTGGTTTGGTGTGATGTGAGGTGTGGTTGTCGTGTGAGGTGTGGTGTGAGGTGTGGTGTGAGGTGTGGTGTGGTGAGAGGTGTGGTGTGGTGTGGTGTGAGGTGTGGTGTGGTGTGAGGTGTGGTGTGGTGTGGTGAGAGGTGTGGTGTGGTGTGAGGTGTGGTGTGGTGAGATGTGTGGTGAGAGGTGTGGTGTGGTGTGGTGTTGTGTGTGGTGTGGTGTGAGGTGTGGTGTGGTGAGAGGTGTGGTGTGGTGGTGTGGTGTGTGGTGTGGTGTGGTGAGAGGTGTGGTGTGGTGGTGTGGTGTGTGGTGTGGTGTGGTGAGAGGTGTGGTGTGGTGGGTGGTGTGGTGAGAGGTGTGGTGGGTGGTGTGGTGTGAGGTGTGGTGTGGTGTGTGGTGTGGTGAGAGGTGTGGTGTGGTGGGTGGTGTGGTGAAAGGTGTGGTGTGGTGGTGTGGTGTGTGGTGTGATGTGATGTGGTGTGGTGTGTGGTGTGGTGTGTGGTGTGGTGAGAGGTGTGGTGTGGTGTGTGTGGTGTGAGGTGTGGTGTGGTGTGGTGTGAGGTGTGGTGTGGTGTGAGGTGAGGTGAGGTGTGGTGTGGTGTGAGGTGGTGTGGTGTGAGGTGTGGTGTGAGGTGTGGTGTGAGGTGTGGTGTGGTGAGAGGTGTGGTGTGGTGTGTGGTGTGGTGGGTGGTGTGGTGAGAGGTGTGGTGTGGTGGTGTGGTGTGAGGTGTGGTGTGGTGTGGTGTGAGGTGTGGTGTGGTGTGAGGTGTGGTGTGGTGAGAGGTGTGGTGTGGTGGTGTGGTGTGTGGTGTGGTGTGGTGAGAGGTGTGGTGTGGTGGGTGGTGTGGTGAGAGGTGTGGTGGGTGGTGTGGTGTGAGGTGTGGTGTGAGGTGTGGTGTGGTGTGTGGTGTGGTGAGAGGTGTGGTGTGGTGGGTGGTGTGGTGAGAGGTGTGGTGGGTGGTGTGGTGTGAGGTGTGGTGTGAGTTGTGGTGTGGTGTGTGGTGTGGTGAGAGGTATGGTGTGAGGTGTGAGGTGTGGTGTGGTGTGAGGTGTGGTGTGAGGTATGGTGTGAGGTGTGGTGTGAGGTGTGGTGTGGTGTGGTGTGGTGGGTGGTGTGGTGTGAGGTATGGTGTGAGGTGTGGTGTGGTGTGGTGTGGTGAGGTGTGAGGTGTG
>NC_092091.1:97604384-97606884 GCF_045679555.1 Salvelinus alpinus
ACACACACACAACACACACACTGAAAACACACACACTGAACACACACACACACACACACACACACACTGAACACACACACACTGAACACACACACACTGAACACACACACACTGAACACACACACACTGAACACACAGCCTCAGGGCTTCCCAGTTTCCTTCCTCTGAAGGGTGAACAGTAGCTGACTGCTCTCTGTCACGACACCCTGGCCTTCACTCTCTACACATCCTGCTGGTCTACACACACACACACACACACACTGAACACACACACACACACACACACACACACACACACACACACACACACACACACACACACACACACACACACACACACACACACACACACACACACACACATACACACACACACACACACACACACACTGAACACACACACACACACACACTGAACACACACACACTGAACACACACACACACACACACACACACACACACACACACACACACACACACACACACACACACACACACACACACACACACACACACACACACACACATCATATCATAACAACTATAATTACAGATGTAGGATCAGCTTCCCCTCCCCAACTCTAATCATAACAACTATAATTACAGATGTAGGATCAGCTTCCCCTCCCCAACTCTAATCATAACAACTATAAGTACAGATGTAGGATCAGCTTCCCCTCCCCAACTCTAATCATAACAACTATAATTACAGATGTAGGATCAGCTTCCCCTCCCCAACTCTAATCATAACAACTATAAGTACAGATGTAGGATCAGCTTCCCCTCCCCGACTCTAATCATAACAACTATAATTACAGATGTAGGATCAGCTTCCCCTCCCCAACTCTAATCATAACAACTATAAGTACAGATGTAGGATCAGCTTCCCCTCCCCGACTCTAATCATAACAACTATAAGCGGTCATCCCCCTCTTCAAAGGGGGTCAAACTCTAGACCCAAACTGCTACAGACCTATATCTATCCTGCCCTGCCTTTCTAAGGTCTTCGAAAGCCAAGTTAACAAACAGATCACCGACCACTTTGAATCCCACCATACCTTCTCCTCTATGCAATCTGGTTTCAGAGCTGGTCATGGGTGCACCTCAGCCATGCTCAAGGTTCTAAACGACATCATAACCGCCATCGATAAAAGACAATACTGTGCCGCCGTATTCATCGACCTGGTCAAGGCTTTCGACTCTGTCAATCACAGTATTCATATCGGCAGACTCAACAGTCTTGGTTTCTCAAATGACTGCCTCGCCTGGTTCACCAACTACTTCTCAGACAGAGATCAGTGTGTCAAATCGGAGGGCCTGTTGTCCGGACCTCCGGCAGTCTCTATGGGTGTACCACAGGGTTCAATCCTCGGGCCGACTCTTTTCTCTGTATACATCAATGTTGTCGCTCTTGCTGCTGGGGATACTCTGATCCACCTCTATGCAGACGACACCATTCTGAATACCTCTGACCCTTCTATGGATACTGTGTTAAAACCTCTTCGGGCTAGGGGGCAGTATTTTCACGTCCGGATGAAAAGCATACCCAAAGTAAACTGCCTGCTACTCAGGCCCAGAAGCTAGGATATGCATATAGTTGGTAGATGTGGATAGAAAACACTCTAACGTTTCTAAAACTGTTAAAATGATGTCTGTGAGTATAACAGAACTGATATGGCAGGCGAAACCCCGAGGACAAACCATCCAGGGGAAAAAATATGAGGTCACTCTCTTTTCAATGAGATTTCTATGGGGATCTAGATTTCTGTGGCACTTGCTTGCAGTTCCTATCGCTTCCACTGGATGTCAACAGTCTTTAGAAATTGGTTGATGTTTTTCCATTGAGGAATGAAGAAGTAGCCCTGTTCAGAACGAGGGTCGAGTCTAGTTGTTGTGGTTGGGGGCACGTGACCTAAAAGCTCGCTCCACTTTGTTTTTATCCGCTATTGAACACAGTTTATCTTAAATTTTATTGATTATTTACGTTAAAAAATACCTAAAGTTGTTTGTGTGTGCACTGACTGTAAAGATCTTTTTATTCTCTATGTTTGGTTGGTGTGACTCGGGTGGGAAACTCTATGTTCTGTGTTTCTATGTTTTGTCCGGGTTCTCAATCAGGGACAGCTGTCTATCGTTGTCTCTGATTGGGAATCATACTTATAATGACCCCACACTATAATACACACCAGAATCATACTTAGGCAGCCTGTTTTCTTTTTTATATTTTGTAGGTAGTTGTCTTTGTTAGTGGCCTGTATAGCCCTAGTAAGCTTCACGTTCGTTTTTGTTGTTTCTTGTTTTTAATAAAGAAATAATGTACGCTCACTACGCTGCACCTTGGTCCGGTCATTTCCACGATTCCGACGAGCAGTTTGAAGTGTTCGGATCAAGTTTACAGGTAACTTGTTAGATATTTTGTAGTCATGTTGCGCGATTTGTAACCGGTGTTTTTATGGATCAATCGCACCAAATAAATGGACATTTTTTGTAGATATAACA
>NC_092091.1:97611884-97619384 GCF_045679555.1 Salvelinus alpinus
GTACATGAAGCAAGCAATAGACCTTCTAGGTTCTATATAGATCATTTAAGGGTACATGAAGCAAGCAATAGACCTTCTAGGTTCTATATAGATCCTTTAAGGGTACATGAAGCAAGCAATAGACCTTCTAGGTTCTATATAGAACCTTTACGGGTGCATGAAGCAAGCAATAGACCTTCTAGGTTCTATATAGATCCTTTAAGGGTACATGAAGCAAGCAATAGACCTTCTAGGTTCTATATAGATCCTTTAAGGGTGCATGAAGCAAGCAATAGACCTTCTAGGTTCTATATAGATCCTTTAAGGGTACATGAAGCAAGCAATAGACCTTCTAGGTTCTATATAGATCCTTTAAGGGTGCATGAAGCAAGCAATAGACCTTCTAGGTTCTATATAGATCCTTTAAGGGTACATGAAGCAAGCAATAGACCTTCTAGGTTCTATATAGATCCTTTAAGGGTACATGAAGCAAGCAATAGACATTCTAGGTTCTATATAGATCCTTTAAGGGTGCATGAAGCAAGCAATAGACCGTCTAGGTTCTATATAGATCCTTTAAGGGTGCATGAAGCAAGCAATAGACCTTCTAGGTTCTATATAGAACCTTTAAAGGTACATGAAGCAAGCAATAGACCTTCTAGGTTCTATATAGATCCTTTAAGGGTACATGAAGCAAGCAATATACCTTCTAGGTTCTATATAGATCCTTTAAGGGTACATGAAGCAAGCAATAGACCTTCTAGGTTCTATATAGATCCTTTAAGGGTACATGAAGCAAGCAATAGGCCTTCTAGGTTCTATATAGATCCTTTAAGGGTACATGAAGCAAGCAATAGACCTTCTAGGTTCTATATAGATCCTTTAAGGGTGCATGAAGCAAGCAATAGACCTTCTAGGTTCTATATAGATCCTTTAAGGGTACATGAAGCAAGCAATAGACCTTCTAGGTTCTATATAGATCCTTTAAGGGTACATGAAGCAAGCAATAGACCTTCTAGGTTCTATATAGAACCTTTACGGGTACATGAAGCAAGCAATAGACCTTCTAGGTTCTATATAGATCCTTTAAGGGAACATGAAGCAAGCAATAGACCTTCTAGGTTCTATATAGATCCTTTAAGGGTACATGAAGCAAGCGATAGACCTTCTAGGTTCTATATAGATCCTTTAAGGGTACATGAAGCAAGCAATAGACCTTCTAGGTTCTATATAGAACCTTTAAGGGTACATGAAGCAAGCAATAGACCTTCTAGGTTCTATATAGATCCTTTAAGGGTACATGAAGCAATTAATAGACCTTCTAGGTTCTATATAGATCCTTTAAGGGTACATGAAGCAAGCGATAGACCTTCTAGGTTCTATATAGATCCTTTAAGGGTGCATGAAGCAAGCAATAGACCTTCTAGGTTCTATATAGAACCTTTAAGGATACATGAAGCAAGCAATAGACCTTCTAGGTTCTATATAGATCCTTTAAGGGTGCATGAAGCAAGCGATAGACCTTCTAGGTTCTATATAGATCCTTTAAGGGTACATGAAGCAAGCAATAGACCTTCTAGGGTTCTATATAGAACCTTTAAGGGTACATGAAGCAAGCGATAGACCTTCTAGGTTCTATATAGATCCTTTAAGGGTGCATGAAGCAAGCAATAGACCTTCTAGGGTTCTATATAGATCCTTTAAGGGTGCATGAAGCAAGCAATAGACCTCCTAGGTTCTATATAGAACCTTTACGGGTACATGAAGCAAGCAATAGACCTTCTAGGTTCTATATAGAACCTTTACGGGTACATGAAGCAAGCAATAGACCTTCTAGGTTCTATATAGAACCTTTACGGGTGCATGAAGCAAGCAATAGACCTTCTAGGTTCTATATAGATCCTTTAAGGGTACATGAAGCAAGCAATAGACCTTCTAGGTTCTATATAGATCCTTTAAGGGTACATGAAGCAAGCAATAGACCTTCTAGGTTCTATATAGATCCTTTAAGGGCACATGAAGCAAGCAATAGACCTTCTAGGTTCTATATAGATCCTTTAAGGGTACATGAAGCAAGCAATAGACCTTCTAGGTTCTATATAGAACCTTTACGGGTGCATGAAGCAAGCAATAGACCTTCTAGGTTCTATATAGATCCTTTAAGGGTACATGAAGCAAGCAATAGACCTTCTAGGTTCTATATAGATCCTTTAAGGGTACATGAAGCAAGCAATAGACCTTCTAGGTTCTATATAGATCCTTTAAGGGTACATGAAGCAAGCAATAGACCTTCTAGGTTCTATATAGAACCTTTACGGGTACATGAAGCAAGCAATAGACCTTCTAGGTTCTATATAGAACCTTTACGGGTGCATGAAGCAAGCAATAGACCTTCTAGGTTCTATATAGATCCTTTAAGGGTACATGAAGCAAGCAATAGACCTTCTAGGTTCTATATAGATCCTTTAAGGGTGCATGAAGCAAGCAATAGACCTTCTAGGTTCTATATAGAACCTTTAAAGGTACATGAAGCAAGCAATAGACCTTCTAGGTTCTATATAGATCCTTTAAGGGTACATGAAGCAAGCAATAGACCTTCTAGGTTCTATATAGATCCTTTAAGGGTACATGAAGCAAGCAATAGACCTTCTAGGTTCTATATAGATCCTTTAAGGGTACATGAAGCAAGCAATAGACCTTCTAGGTTCTATATAGATCCTTTAAGGGTACATGAAGCAAGCAATAGACCTTCTAGGTTCTATATAGATCCTTTAAGGGTGCATGAAGCAAGCAATAGACCTTCTAGGTTCTATATAGATCCTTTAAGGGTACATGAAGCAAGCAATAGACCTTCTAGGTTCTATATAGATCCTTTAAGGGTACATGAAGCAAGCAATAGACCTTCTAGGTTCTATATAGAACCTTTACGGGTACATGAAGCAAGCAATAGACCTTCTAGGTTCTATATAGATCCTTTAAGGGTACATGAAGCAAGCAATAGACCTTCTAGGTTCTATCCAGAACTTGTTTTTTCTGAGTGTACTACGGTTAAATGATATACTTCGTTATCTCAACACTAAGTGGGTTAAGTATATAGGCTGTGACACACATATACTATATGACTTGTACTACTGTAATTCATTAGATTGATTCTGATAGGCTGTGATATACTATATGACTTGTACTACTGTAATTCATTAGAATGATTCTGATAGGCTGTGACACATATATACTATATGACTCGATAGTCACTGTCTTACTGTAATTCATTAGAATGATTCTGATTGGCTGTGACACATATATACTATATGACTTGTACTACTGTAATTCATTAGATTGATTCTGATAGGCTGTATACTATATGTACTATATGACTTGTACTACTGTAATTCATTAGAATGATTCTGATAGGCTGTGACACATATATACTATATGACTTGTACTACTGTAATTCATTAGATTGATTCTGATTGGCTGTGACACATATATACTATATGACGTGTACTACTGTAATTCATTAGAATGATTCTGATAGGCTGTATACTATATGTACTATATGACTTGTACTACTGTAATTCATTAGAATGATTCTGATAGGCTGTATACTATATGACTTGTACTACTGTAATTCATTAGAATGATTCTGATAGGCTGTATACTATATGACGTGTACTACTGTAATTCATTAGAATGATTCTGATAGGCTGTATACTATATGACTTGTACTACTGTAATTCATTAGATTGATTCTGATAGGCTGTATACTATATGTACTACTGTATGCTAACTATACTTGTTTTTCTGACACGCCATTGGTCGATATTAGGGGAGATGTTTTCCTGCCTGGTTGTCCTTCCTACCTTAAGATGACTTGACTGTACCGGCTACTGTAGCTCCTTACATGCTGGTTAGAGTAGACTGTCATAAATGGGTCACACACACACACACACACACACACACACACTGCTAGTAACGCAGAGCGGGAATTGAGCGGACACTCACCGGCTTTACACGGGTCTTTGTAGTCTATATTGTCCGTCCTGTCTTCTTCGTTGTAATAGTCAAAACTCGGTTCTTCGTAGTCGAAGCAGTGAGACAGAGTAGTCCAGACCGTTAGACCCACTACTAGCAACGTTATCCACCGCATCTTACCGGCCACCACGGCTGGAACGCGGTCCATCTCACACACACACACACACACACACACGACGATAGATGAATGAAACTCTCTGCCCCCTCCTCTTCTCCTCTTCTCCTCTTCTCCTCCACTCCGGAGACCGAGAGCAGGAATTTAACGACTCATTGCGAAAACTGCCCTCTGGATGTCCGACTTGGCTGTGTGTGTTGTGTGTGTCAGGCGGTAGCCTAGATGGATGGTCGCCGCTAATGTCTCATGGCGGAACGCCTGTCTGTCTGTCTTCTCTCCCGGTGCAGTCCCAGTCCCAGTCCCAGACAAACAGGCAATAGCGGAGCTCCGACACTCTGAGTCCCTTCTTCTTCCAGCCCGGCGCCGCTCCTACCAGCACTGTGCCCGGGGAAGAGTTCGGTCCTCCGGGGTGGGTCGGAGGGTCGTGTCGCTGTCCCTGTTGGGGAGAGAGGAGACACGGGGCGGCATTACGGCTGCGCTCTGATCCGGTGCTGTAAGAGCAGTCAGCCAACCAGCAGAGTTTTGAAGTTGTCCGAAGTGGAGGACATGGAAACTACGTGAGAGTTTAGCGAAAAGTAAAGCAGAGAGTTTACCTACCACTAACCTACCACAAACCTACCACTAACCTACCACTAACCTATCACTAGCCTACCACAAACCTACCACTAACCTACCACTAACCTACCACTAGCCTACTGCGCTAGCTTTTTCTCTCACGACACAGTTTCACAGCTCTCTTTCTCTGTCTGTCTCTCTCCCTACCGCTACTCTACTGAGCGCTCTTTTTCTCCCACGACATAGTTTCAAAGCGCTCTCTCTCTCTCTCTCTCTGTCTGTCTCTCTCTCTCTCTCTGTCTGTCTCTCTCTCTCTCTCTCTCTCTCTCTCTCTCTCTTTCTCTCTCTCTCCCTACCACTAGCCTAATGCGCGCTCTTTTTCTCTCACGACATAGTTTCACATCTCTCTCTCTCTCTCTCTCTCCCTCGCTCTCTCCCGTGGACAACAGTCCTTGTCAGTATCCTGTGAACTTCTTCACAGAGCGACCAGCCCATCTCTCCTCACTGATCCTATCCTGTCTACCAGGCTACACACACGATGTCATATAACGGAGTGTACTTCAGCTAAACTAGGGGATAGGACAGATATTCACCTACTTCATTTGTTGTTGAGGCAGGCGGGGGGGGACTAAACCCTAAATCAAACCGGTAGTTGTAAAATGAACAGGATGTTTTTAATTTGACCCGTGTTATATATATAGTCCAGTAAACCCGGGCTGAACAGAGGGGTGGGGTGTGGAACTGCAGTCTACATGTAGGTGAGAGTCTGGTTATTAAACCATTTCAACTGGTTCTAGGTGAGAGTCTGGTTATTAAACCATTTCAACTGGTTCTGGGTGAGAGTCTGGTTATTAAACCATTTCAACTGGTTCTGGGTGAGAGTCTGGTTATTAAACCATTTCAACTGGTTCTGGGTGAGAGTCTGGTTATTAAACCATTTCAACTGGTTCTGGGTGAGAGTCTGGTTATTAAACCATTTCAACTGGTTCTGGGTGAGAGTCTGGTTATTAAACCATTTCAACTGGTTCTGGGTGAGAGTCTGGTTATTAAACCATTTCAACTGGTTCTGGGTGAGAGTCTGGTTATTAAACCATTTCAACTGGTTCTGGGTGAGAGTCTGGTTATTAAACCATTTCAACTGGTTCTGGGTGAGAGTCTGGTTATTAAACCATTTCAACTGGTTCTGGGTGAGAGTCTGGTTATTAAACCATTTCAACTGGTTCTGGGTGAGAGTCTGGTTATTAAACCATTTCAACTGGTTCTGGGTGAGAGTCTGGTTATTAAACCATTTCAACTGGTTCTGGGTGAGAGTCTGGTTATTAAACCATTTCAACTGGTTCTGGGTGAGAGTCTGGTTATTAAACCAGTTCAACTGGTTCTGGGTGAGAGTCTGGTTATTAAACCATTTCAACTGGTTCTGGGTGAGAGTCTGGTTATTAAACCATTTCAACTGGTTCTGGGTGAGAGTCTGGTATTAAACCATTTCAACTGGTTCTGGGTGAGAGTCTGGTTATTAAACCATTTCAACTGGTTCTGGGTGAGAGTCTGGTTATTAAACCATTTCAACTGGTTCTAGGTGAGAGTCTGGTAATTAAACCATTTCAACCGGTTCTGGGTGAGAGTCTGGTTATTAAACCATTTCAACTGGTTCTGGGTGAGAGTCTGGTTATTAAACCATTTCAACTGGTTCTGGGTGAGAGTCTGGTTATTAAACCATTTCAACTGGTTCTGGGTGAGAGTCTGGTTATTAAACCATTTCAACTGGTTCTGGGTGAGAGTCTGGTTATTAAACCATTTCAACTGGTTCTGGGTGAGAGTCTGGTTATTAAACCATTTCAACTGGTTCTGGGTGAGAGTCTGGGTTAGGGTTAGGGTTTGGGGTTAGGGTTAGGGTTTGGGGATAGGGATAGGGTTAACACGCGTAGAGAGAGGGTTAAGGTTAAGGTTAGGGTTAGGATAGGGTTAGGGTTAACACACGTAGAGAGAGAGAGAGAGCTAGATTCTGACTGGGGTTAGGGGTAGGGTAGGGTTAGGGTTAGGGTTAGGGTTAGGGGTAGGGTTAGGGTTAACACACGTAGAGAGAGAGATCTAGAGTCTGACTGTGGTTAGGGTAGGGTTAGGGTTAGGGTAGGGTTAGGGGTAGGGTTTGGGTTAGGGTAGGGTTAGGGGTAGGGTTAGGGTTAACACACGTAGAGAGAGAGATCTAGAGTCTGACTGGGGTTAGGGTAGGGTTAGGGTTAGGGTAGGGTTAGGGTTAGGGTAGGGTTAGGGTTAGGTTTAGGGTTAGGGGTTAGGGTTAGGGTTAGGGTTAGGGGTAGGGTTAGGTTTAGGGTCAGGGTTAACACACGTAGAGAGAGAGATCTAGAGTCTGACTGGGCATAAATAATGAACCCTCTTCATATCTAAATGGAAAGCTGTGGCCATAGTAGAGATATATATTTATGTGGGTTAGGGTTATATATTTATATTTATGTTTGCATCTGAAAAAACGCAGACGCTTTTTGGATATAACGCTTTTATTATTGTTGTCATTGTTGTTGTTGTTTGTTGTTGACCAACTACCTGGCCCATGCAGTGATCAGTTTGTTGACCACCTGACCTGGTAGGACGACCTGTTTACTGTCAACAACAACAACTAGTACTCTACATTCTCTCCTCTCATATCTTTCAGTCTGCTGAACAGAGAAGTTAAAACACACTGAATATGTAGATGGCAATGCCATGAATAGAGAGATGACATGATTCTCTACTCTGTGTCTGCTTGTCAGCGCTAGGCTATCGGTTCAGTATGTATTTGCTATGTTGTGACCGTGCTATTG